>NW_025535427.1:52500-77500 GCF_020615455.1 Coregonus clupeaformis | reverse complement strand
CCTGCTTAGCCTTCGTAATCGGTGCTATTACGGTAGCTACCGCATGACACACGTATGTGTGTGTGCGTGCCTGCATGCTTGTGAGAGCGTTTGTGTGTGTATGTATCTATGTAAAGCCATTAGGTAATTCATATGTGGGCTATGCAGCACTGTAGAACCGTGCCAAGGCTAGAGTACTGCTGCACTGGAGAGGACTGGAGAGGACTGGAGAGGACTGGAGAGGACTGGAGAGGACTGGATAGGGCTGGAGAGGACTGGAGAGGACTGGAGAGGACTGGAGAGGACTGGAGAGGGCTTGAGAGTGCTGGAGAGGACTGGATAGGACTGGATATGGCTGGAGAGTTCTGGAGAGGGCTGGAGAGGGCTGGAGAGGACTGGAGAGGACTGGAGAGGACTGGATAGGGCTGGAGAGGGCTGGAGAGGACTGGAGAGGACTGGAGAGGACTGGGAGAGGGCTTGAGAGGGCTGGAGAGGACTGGAGAGGACTGGATAGGGCTGGAGAGGACTGGAGAGGACTGGATAGGGCTGGAGAGGGCTGGAGAGGGCTGAGAGGGCTGAAGGGCTGAGAGGGCTGGAGAGGACTGGATAGGGCTGGAGAGGACTGGAGAGGACTGGATAGGGCTGGAGAGGACTGGAGAGGACTGGATAGGGCTGGAGAGGGCTGGAGAGGGCTGGATAGGGCTGGAGAGGGCTGGAGAGGGCGGGAGAGGGCTGAGAGGGCTGGAGAGGGCTGGAGAGGACGGGAGAGGGCTTGAGAGGGCTGGAGAGGGCTGGAGAGGACGGGAGAGGGCTGGAGAGGGCTGGAGAGGACGGGAGAGGGGTGGAGAGGGCTGGAGAGGGCTGCAATCTTTGTGTGTCTCTGTGGGTGTTTATCTCTCTGTGTGTGTGTGTGTGTTTGTGTGTATGGGTGTGTGTGTACAGTGCGTTCGGAAAGTATTCAGACCCCTTGACTTTTTCCACATTTTGTTCAGTTACAGCCTTATTCTAAAATTGATTAAATAAATAAAAATCCTCATCAATCTACACACAATACCCCATAACGACATTTTTAGAAATGTTTGCAATAAAAAAAAAAGAAATACCTTATTTACATAAGTAATCAGACCCTTTGCTATGAGACACGAAATTGAGCTCAGGTGCATCCTGTTTCCATTGATCATCCTTGAGATGTTTCTACAACTTGATTGGAGTCCACCTGTGGTCAATTCAATTGATTGGACATAATTTGGAAAAGCACACACCTGTCTATATAAGATCCCACAGTTATCAGTGCATGTCAGAGAAGAAACCAAGCCATGAGGTCGAAGGAATTGTCCGTAGAGCTCCGAGACAAGATTGTGTCGAGGCACAGATCTGGGGAAGGGTACCAAAATATTTCTGCAGCATTGAAGGTCCCCAAGAACACAGTGGCCTCCGTCATTCTTAAATGGAAGAAGTTTGGAACCACCAAGACTCATCCTAGAGCCGGCTGCCCGGCCAAACTGAGCAATCGCGGGAGAAGGGCCTTGGTCAGGGAGGTGACCAAGAGTCCGATGGCTACTCTGACAGAGCTCTAGAGTTCCTCTGTGGAGATGAGAGAAACTTCCAGAAGGACAACCATCTCTGCAGCACTCCACCAATCAGGCCTTTATGGTAGAGTGGCCAGACGGAAGCCACTCCTCAGTAAAAGGCACATGACAGCCCGCTTGGAGTTTGCCAAAAGGCACCTAAAGGACTCTCAGATCATGAGAAACAAGAATCTCTGGTCTGATGAAACCAACATTGAACTCTTTGGCCTGAATGCCAAGCGTCACATCTGGAGGAAACCTGGCACCATCCCTACGGTGAATCATGGGGGTGGCAGCATGCAGTGGGGATGTTTTCAGCGACAGGAACTGGGAGACTAATCAGGATCGAGGGAAATATGAACGGAGCAAAGTACAGAGAGATCCTTGATGAAAACCTGCTCCAGAGCCCTCAGGACCTCAGACTGGGGCGAAGGTTCACCTTCCAATAGGACAATGACCCTCAGCACACAGCCAAGACAACGCAGGAGTGTCTTCGGGACAAGTCTCTGAATGTCCTTGAGTGGCCCAGCCAGAGCCCAGACTTGAACCCGATCTAACATCTCTGGAGAGACCTGAAAATAGCTGTGCAGCGACACTCCCCATCCAACCTGACAGAGCTTGAGAGGATCTGCAGAGAACAAATGGGAGAAACTCCCCAAATACAGGTGTGCTAAGCTTAGTAAGCCATACCCAAGAAGACCTGAGGCTGTAATCGCTGCCAAAGGTGCTTCAACAAAGTACTGAGTAAAAAAGTCTGAATACTTATGAATGTTTTTTTGGTGCAAACATTTCTAAAAACCTGTTTTTGCTTTGTCATTATGTCAGTGTGTGTAGATCGATGAGGAAAGAAAACAATTGTAACAACACAATCTGTCAGGTGGTGTAACGTAACAATCTGTCAGGTGGTGTAACGATACAATCTGTCAGGTGGTGTAACGTAACAATCTGTCAGGTGGTGTAACGTAACAATCTGTCAGGTGGTGTAACGTAACAATCTGTCAGGTGGTGTAACGTAACAATCTGTCAGGTGGTGTAACGTAACAATTCGTCAGGTGGTGTAACGTAACAATCTGTCAGGTGGTGTAACGTAACAATCTGTCAGGTGGTGTAACGTAACAATCTGTCAGGTGGTGTAACGTAACAATCTGTCAGGTGGTGTAACGTAACAATCTGTCAGTTGGTGTAACAACACAAAACACGGCGAGGGTTACCGAGGAAGGCGGACGGGAGACAGTTCCATTGCTACGGGAAACCATGACGCTGATTCCGGTTTCCACGAACGGGACGGAGAAATCGATGACCTCAGAACGCTCCTCATTGATCGTCAGAGAGCCGACGGCCATGACAGCTTTCTTATAGACCACCTGGGAGGGAGGGAAGGACAGAGGGAAGGAGGGAGGGAAAGAGGGAGGGAAGGAGGGAGGGAAGGAGGGAGGGAAGGAGAGAGAGAGGGAGGAGAGGGGGAGGAGGGAGGGAAGGAGGGAGGGAAGGAGGGAGGGAAGGAGAGAGGGAAGGAGGGAGGGAAGGAGAGAGAGAGGGAGGAGAGAGGGGGGAGAGGGGGAGGAGAGAGGGAGGAGGAAGGGAAGGAGAGAGGGAAGGAGGGAGGGAAGGAGGGAGGGAAGGAGGAGAGAGGGAAGGAGAGAGGGAAGGAGGGAGGGAAGGAGGGAGGGAAGGAGAAGAGAGGGAGGAGAGGGGGAGGAGAGGGGGAGGGGAGAGGGAGGAGGGAGGAAAGGAGGGAGGGAAGGAGAGAGAGAGGGAGGAGAGAGGGAAGGAGAGAGAGAGGGAGGAGAGAGGGAGAATGGAGGGAGAAAGAGATGTAGAGGGAGAGATGGAGGGAAAGAGAGAGAAATTATGGGTTAAACTTTCATCTAGTGTGTTAGCGTGTTGTTGGGATGTAGCTCAGTTGGTAGAGCATGGCGTTTGCAATTGCCAGGGTTGTGGGTTCGTTTCCCACGGGGGGCCAGTATGAAAAAATATATAAAAAAATAATAATGTATGCACTCACTAACTGTAAGTCGCTCTGGATAAGAACGTCTGCTAAATGACTAAAATGTAAATGTAAAAATGTTGTTGATGTCGTTAGCAGGAAGTCACTCCGCTGTGTATTATGATGCTACAGTATATGCTGAGTATACCTTTAGCCATTAGCTAAAACAGAGTCAAATAATGCTACAGTATATTGCTGAGTATACCGTTAGCCATTAGCTAAAACAGAGTCAAATGATGCTACAGTATATTGCTGAGTATACCTTTAGCCATTAGCTAAAACAGAGTGAAATGATGCTACAGTATATTGCTGAGTATACCGTTAGCCATTAGCTAAACAGGGTAAAATGAAATTCAAAGTATGATATTATATTATTATTATTATTATTATTATTATTATTATTATTATTATTATTATTATATATTATCACTCACCTCTCCCACCATCCCGTTCCACACGTTGTTGATCTTCTTGCCATGTTTACCGTTGGTAACCAGGTAGAGATCGTAGGTGAACTTCACATACTTAGCGATCTTCTTCAGGATGTCGATGCAGAATCCTTTACAGCACTTTTTAATGTACGTCCCGCCCGCCTCTGTAGTGTTGCTGTGGAAACAACAAAGAATGACATGGCTGAAACTGTATTACCCCTTTTTATATAGACATCTTTCATTGGCTGAAGATTTCAGAACCTTTAGAACCCCATTGGTTAAAACTTTCTGAGTACTCTTTTATACGGACATCTGCCATTAGCAGAATGGCATAACCTGTTAAAATGGCCATGTGTCTATTGGCTGAAGACTTCAGAAATCCTCTGATGTCATGGAATTAGCATCTTTAGTAGACACTAGAAGAAGAGAGATGAAACATGATCCATCAAAGACGTGAAGAGAGAGAGAGCCAGAGATAGAGATATAGAAGTGGAGAGAGAGAGCCAGAGATAGAGGAAGAGATATAGAAGTGGAGAGAGAGAGCCAGAGATAGAGGAAGAGATATAGAAGTGGAGAGAGAGAGCCAGAGATAGAGGAAGAGATATAGAAGTGGAGAGAGAGAGCCAGAGATAGAGGAAGAGATATAGAAGTGGAGAGAGAGAGCCAGAGATAGAGGAAGAGATATAGAAGTGGAGAGAGAGAGCCAGAGATAGAGGAAGAGATATAGAAGTGGAGAGAGAGAGATTTGATCTCCATGTGATAACTGAAACAGTAAGGAAGATTCCATTCTACCTCACACAGCTGGGCACGGCCCTTGAAATGCTACTGTAACAGAATAGGTCTGTCTGTCTCCATGTCTCTTTCTGCTTTAACCATGTCTGCATCTAATATTTCCCATGGTGTATATACTGTATATAGCTTCCTATCCATCCCTTCCCCTCTTCCTCACTCCTCCTCCCTCACTCCTCCTCTCTCCTCTCCCTCTCTCCTCTCCTCCCTTCCCCTCTCCCTCACTCCTCCCTTCTCCTCTCCTCCTCTCTCCTCTCCTCCCTTCCCCCACTCCCTCACTCCTCCTCTCTCCTCTCCTCCTGTTCCTCTCCTCCCTTCCCCTCTCCCTCACTCCTCCCCTCTCCTCTCCTCCCTTCCCCACTCCCTCACTCCTCCTCTCTCCTCTCCTCCTGTTCCTCTCCTCCCTTCCCCTCTCCCTCACTCCTCCTCTCTCCTCTCCTCCCTTCCCCTCTCCCTCACTGCTCCTCTCTCCTCTCCTCCTCTCTCCTCTCCTCCCTTCCCCTCTCCCTCACTCCTCCTCTCTCTCTCCCTCCTGTTCCTCTCCCCTCCCCTCTCCCTCACTCCTCCTCCTCCTCTCCCTCCTTCCTCTCCTCCCCTCTCCCTCACTCCTCCTCTCTCCTCTCCTCCTCTCTCCTCTCCGCCTTTCTCCTCCATCCCCAGTCCCCGGCACAGAGAGACTGATCTAACTCTGGGTTATTGAAATGGGCCTCGCTCTCCACAGGAGCGTAACAGACAGGCAGCAGGTAGCAGTTTAACTCACACACACACACACACACACACATTGTACTGTACTGTACTTTACTGTCCTGTACTGCACTGTCCTGTCCTGTCCTGTCCTGTCCTGTCCTGTCCTGTCCTGTCCTGCACTGTCCTGTCCTGTCCTGTCCTGTCCTGTCCTGTCCTGTCATGTCATGTCCTGTCCTGTCCTGTCCTGTCCTGCACTGTCCTGTCCTGTCCTGTCATGTCCTGTCCTGTCCTGTCCTGTCCTGTCCTGCACTGTCCTGTCCTGTCCTGCACTGTCCTGTCCTGTCCTGTCCTGTCCTGTCATGTCCTGTCCTGTCCTGTCCTGTCCTGTCCTGTCCTGTCATGTCCTGTCCTGTCCTGTCCTGTACTGTACTGCACTCTTTTCCTGCTCCTTGCCTCAACGTCTTATCTAGCTGTATGCCCTGAACTGCTACAAAAGTAGGATTGATCTCATTGGTGCAGAGGTGGGCATAGTTGATCGGAGTTGTGCTGATTGGTGCAGAGTTGATCAGAGTTGTTACTGATTGGTGCAGAGTTGATCAGAGTTGTTACTGATTGGTGCAGAGTTGATCAGAGTTGTACATACTTCAACTATAGAGCCACATTAATGAACTCATATATCTCTCCTCCTCTCCTCTCCTCTCCTCTCCTCTCCTCTCCTCTCCTCTCCTCCCTCTCCTCTCCTCTCCTCCTCCTCCCCCTCCCCCTCCCCCCCCCCTCCCCCCCCCTCCCCTCCCCTCCCCTCCCTCTCCTCTCCTCTCCTCTCTTCCTCTCCCTCCCTCCCTCCCTCCTCTCCCTCCCCCTCTCCTCTCCTCTCCTCTCCTCTCCTCCTCTCCTCTCCTCTCCTCTCCCTCTCTCTCCTCTCCTCTCCTCTCCTCCTCTCCTCTCCTCCCTCCTCTCCCTCTCCTCTCCTCTCCTCTCCTCTCCTCTCCCTCTCCCTCCTCCTCTCCCTCTCCCTCTCCTCCCCTCCCCCTCCCTCCCCCCCTCCTCCCTCCCTCCCTCCCTCCTCTCCCTCCTCTCCTCTCTCTCCTCTCCTCTCCTTTTCTCTTCCTCTTCTCCTCCTCTCCTTTCCTCTCCTCTCTTCTCCTCCTCTCCCTCCTCCTCCTCTTCCTCCTCCCTCTCCTCTCCTCTCCTCTCCTCCCTCTCCTCTCCTCTCCTCTCCTCCTCCTCTCCCTCTCCCTCTCCTCCCTCCCTCTCCTCTCCTCTCCTCTCCTTCCTCTCCCTCCTCTCCTTCTCTCTCCCTCCTCCTCTCCTCCTTCCTCTCCCCCCCTCCCCTCTCCCTCTCTCCTCTCCTCTCTCTCCTCTGTAGAGAGGCTGTGGATGTGACAGTTATCCATGTGTAATCACCCAGCCATCTGTGTGTGTGAATCTAAGAACCCCAGAGTTCAGAAACACACACACACACACCTGGGACCCTCATTTAACTTGTAGATATTCTGTGATGAGGAAGAGATGTCCTTTAGCCGTCAAACAGACCAACTGACTACTAAAGTCACAATGTTCTCTTCAACTACGGGGCTCTGGGGATTAAGGTATAGTGGAACGGAGGACCTCTATAATTCAAGAACTTTAGAACTCTGGAACTCTAAAAACTTTACAACTAGAACTTTGGAATTGTAGAACTCTAGAAATAGAACGTTGGAACTTTAGAACGCAAACTTTGGAATTCAGTGTACTTGGGCAGGTTGCTAGGGATTCCAACCTTCTCTAAAAACCTTATACTGCTGAGGTCCCAATAAGTTGGCGGCAGATAGTCTAGTTGTTAGAGTGTTGGGTCAGAAACCGAAAGGATGGTGGGGGGGAGTGGGAGATAGAGAGAAAGGGGGATGGTGGGGGGAGATAGAGAGAAAGGGGGATGGTGGGGGGAGGGGAAGATAGAGAGAAAGGGGGATGGTGGGGGGAGAGAGAGAGAAAGGGGGATGGTGGGGGGAGATAGAGAGAAAGGGGGATGGTGGGGGGAGGGGAAGATAGAGAGAAAGGGGGATGGTGGGGGGAGAGAGAGAGAAAGGGGGATTGGCGATGAAGAGGTAGTCCTATCCCCCCACTAAGAGAGAGAACACACACACAAGTAGGAAGAATAATATAACCACTAGAAAGACAGAGAGAGAGAGGGGAGGAGAGAGAGAGAGAGAGAGAGAGAGAGAGAGAGAGAGAGAGAGAGAGAGAGAGAGAGAGAGAGAGAGAGAGAGAGAGAGAGAGAGAGAGAGAGTAGAGAGAGAGAGAGAGAGAGAGAGAGAGAGAGAGAGAGAGAGAGAGAGAGAGAGAGAGAGAGAGAGAGAGAGACAGAGAGACAGAGAGAGAGACAGAGACAGAGACAGAGAGAGAGAGAGAGAGAGAGAGAGAGAGAGAGAGAGAGAGAGAGAGAGAGAGAGAGTTAGAGAGAGAGAGAGAGAGAGAGAGAAGTAGGGTCCTCTCTGGGTCTGATGAGGTGATAGGTTTGGGACAGAGGGTAATGGAATATGGAGCTGCAACACTAATTATACTGCTCTGCTGTCGCTCTCTCTCACACACACACACACACACAAAACACACACACACACACAAACACACACAAAAACACACACACACACAAAACACACACACACACACGCACAAACACCTGATATGAACACACACCATCACACACACACTCCTGTTCTATAAGAGGTCTGTGTCAGATATAGAGTCAGCAGTTGTCTGTTAGTGCGGTCGGTCGATAGAGGATCTGAATTAATTTACTTTCTTTTTCATTACTGGAGAGGGAGAGAGAGAGAAATAGTTACGAAAATATTTAATAAATAAACTAAAGTAAAAAAATTAACACAAAAAGTAACACAGTAAAATAACAATAACGAGGCTCTATACAGGGGGTACCGCTACCGAGTCAATGTGCGGTGGTACAGGTTAGTCGAGGTAATTTGTGCATGTAGAACTATGCATACATAATAAACAGCGAGTAGCAGCAGTGTAAAAACAAAGGGGGAGTGGGGGGTCAATGTAAATAGTCCGGGTGGCCATTTGATTAATTGTTCAGCAGTCTTATGGCTTGGGGGTAGAAGCTGTTAAGGAGCCTTTTGGACCTAGACTTGGCGCTCCGGTACCGCTTGCCGTGCGGTAGCAGAGAGAACAGTCTATGACTAGGGTGGCTGGAGTCTTTGACAATTTCTAGGGCCTTCCTCAGACACCGCCTGGTATAGAGGTCCTGGATGGCAGGAAGCTTGGCCCCAGTGATGTAGTGGGCCGTACGCACTACCCCGGTCGGAGGCCGAGAAGTTGCTGCTGTATAACTTTTTGAGGATCTGGGGACCCATGCCAAATCTTTTCAGTCTCCTGAGGGGGAAAAGGTGTTGTCGTGCCCTCTTCACGACTGTCTTGGTGTGTTTGGACCATGATAGTTTGTTGGTGATGTGGACACCAAGGAACTTGAAGCTCTCAACCTGTTCCACTACAGCCCCATCGATGAGAATGGGGGCGTGCTCGGTCCTCCTTTTCCTGTAGTCCACCATCATCTCCTTTGTCTTGATCACGTTGAGGGAGAGGTTGTTGTCCTGGCACCACACGGCCAGGTCTCTGGCCTTCTCCCTATAGGCTGTCTCATCGTTGTCGGTGATCAGGCCTACCACTGTTGTGTCATCAGCAAACGATGATAGTGTTGGAGACGTGCTTGGCCCAGCAGTCGTGGGTGAACAGGGAGTAGAGGAGGGGACTGAGCATGCACCCCTGAGGGGCCCCCGTGTTGAGGATCAGCGTGGCGGATGTGTTGTTACCTACCCTTACCACCTGGGGGCGGCCCGTCAGGAAGTCCAGGATCCAGTTGCAGAGGGAGGTGTTTAGTCCCAGGGTCCTTAGCTTAGTGATGAGCTTTGTGGGCACTATGGTGTTGAACGCTGAGCTGTAGTCAATGAATAGCATTCTCACACATATGTTCCTTTTGTCCAGGTGGGAAAGGGCAGTGTGGAGTGCGATTGAGATTGCGTCATCTGTGGATCTGTTGGGCGGTATGCGAATTGGAGTGGGTCTAGGGTTTCTGGGATGATGATGTTGATGTGAGCCGTGACCAGCCTTTCAAAGCACTTCATGGCTACAGACGTGAATGTTTACTGTTTACTGTGTCATTTTTATTGTTTATTTCACTTTTGTTTGCTATCTACTTCACTTGCTTTGGCAATGTTAACATACGTTTCCCATGCCAATAAAGCCCTTAAATTGAATTGAGAGATAGAGAGAGAGAGAGAGAGAGAGAGAGAGAGAGAGAGAGAGAGAGAGAGAGAGAGAGAGAGAGAGAGAGAGAGAGAGAGAGAGAGAGAGAGAGAGAGAGAGGGAGATGGATGGATGGATATATAGATAGATAGATATACAGACAGACAGACAGACAGACAGACAGACAGACAGACAGACAGACAGACAGACAGACAGACAGACAGACAGACAGACAGACAGACAGACAGACAGACAGACAGACAGACAGACAGATAGATAGATAGATAGATAGATAGATAGATGGAGGAGAGGAGAGACAGAGGGATAGAGGGAGGGAGGGAGGAGAGGAGAGAGGGAGGGAGACAGAGGGAGAGAGGGAGGGATAGAGGGAGGAGAGGAGAGAGGGAGGGATAGAGGGAGGAGAGGAGAGAGGGAGGGATAGAGGGAGAGACTCACTCCTTGATATGCTTCCTACAGGGAACAGAGTTCCTCATACAGGTTCCAGTGAGTCTCTCCACGTCCTCTACGATGACAAAGGGTTTCTCCTCCAGAGTCACTATGGACAGATGGTTGTCGTCCGTCTCCGCGTCGCCGAAAGAGTTGAAGCGCGGCCACACGTGGTACTTCAACGTCAGGCTACGGTTGTCCAGGCGACCCATCTGGAGACGCACAGGGACACAAGGTTACATGGTTGGACACACATAAACACACACACACACACATACATACGCTATAAAACGATCACACACACACACACATACAGAGCCTTCAGATAGTATTAATACCCCTTGACTATTCCCTATTCCACATGTTTTTGTGTTCCAGCCTGAATTCAAAATGGATTAACTAGATTTTTTTTCTCACCCATCTACACACAATACCCCCATAGTGACAAAGTGAAAACATGTTTTTAGAAATGTTTGCAAATTTATTGAAAATTAAATATCTCATTTCCATAAGTATTCACACCCCTGAGTCAATACATGGTAGAATCACCTTTGGCAGCGATTACAGCTGTGAGTCTTTCTGGGTAAGTCTCTAAGAGCTTTCCACACCTGGATTGTACAATATTTGCACATTACTCTTTAAAAAAACAAATTCAAGCTCTGTTAAGTTTGTTGTCGATCATTGCTAGACAGCCATTTTCAAGTCTTGCCATAGATTTTCAAGTCGATTTAAGTTAAGTTCAAACTGTAACTAGGCCACTCAGGAACCTTCAATGTTGTCTTGGTAAGCAACTCCAGTGTATATTTGGCCTTGTGTTTTAGGTTATTGTCCTGCTGAAAGATTAATTCATCTCCCAGTGTCTGGTGGAAAGCAGACTGAACCAGGTTTTCCTCTAGGATTTTGCTTGTGCTTAGCTCCATTCTGTTTCTTTTCCATCCTGCAAAACTCCCCCAGGCCTTAACGATTACAAGCATACCTATACCATGATGTATCCACCACTATGCTTGAAAATATGACGAGTGGTACTCAGTAATGTGTTGTATTGGATTTGCCTCAAACATAACACTTTCTATCTAGGACAAAACATGTTTGTTTTTTTTGCAGTATTACTTTAGTGCCTTGTTGCAAACCGAATGCATGTTTTGGAATATTTTGTATTCTGTACAGGCTTCCTTCTTTTCACTCTGTCAATTAGGTTAGTGTTGTGGAGTAACTACAATGTTGTTGATCCATCCTCAGTTTTCTCCTTTCACAGCCATTAAACTCTGTAACTGTTTTAACGTCACCATTGGACTTTAAAACATGTTGAAATCCCTAAGCCTCATTGTGAAATCCCTAAGCGGTTTCCTTCCTCTCCGGCAACTAAGTTAGGAAGGACGCCTGTATCTTTGTAGTGACTGGTTGTAATGATACACCACCCAAAGTGTAATTAATAACTTCACCATGATCAGCTCAAACGGATATTCAATGTCTGATTTTTTATTTTTTACCCATCTACTAATAGGTGCCCTTCTTTGTGAGTCATTGGAAAACCTCCCTGGTCTTTGTGGTTGAATTTGTGTTTGAAATTCACTGCTGGACTGAGGGACCTTACAGATAATTGTATATGTGGTATACAGAGATGAGATAGTCATTCAAAAATCATGTTAAACACTATTATTGGACACAGAGAGTTCATGCAACTTATTATGTGACTTGTTAAGCACATTTCTACTCCTGAACTTATTTAGGCTTGCCATAACATTTACATTTTAGTCATTTAGCAGACGCTCTTATCCAGAGCGACTTACAGTTAGTGAGTGCATACATTATTTTTTTCATACTGCCCCCCATGGGACTCGAACCCACAACCCTGGCATTGCAAACGCCATCCCTGCCGGCCAAACCCTGGACGACGCTGGGCCAATTGTGTGCCGCCCCATGTCTCCCGGTCGCAGCCGGCTACGACAGAGCCTGGATTTGAACCAGGATCTCTAGTGGCACAGTTAGCACTGCGCCACTCGGGAGGTAACAAAGGGGGTGAATACTTATTGACTCAAGACATTTCAGCTTCTCATTTTTAATTAAATTTGTAAACATGTCTTTAAACATAATTCCACTTTGACATTATGGGGTATTTGTGTGTAGGCCAGTGACACAACATCTCAATGTAATCCATTTTGAATTCAGGCTGTTAGTAACACAGTGAAATGTGTAAAAAGTTAAGTGGTGTGAATACTTTCTGAAAGCACTGTACCTATAAAAACACACATAAATATATAATATATATTTATAATATATAAAAAAATATAGCTAAAATGTGGAAAAAAATAGAAAAAGGCAAGAGGCACAAAGTTTAAAGTTTACATTTGACATTTGAGTCATTTTACTGTTTACTGATCATTCAGGCCCAACTTGTGGTAGCAGCGCTGCCCCACTTATTGAAGACTTAAAAGATATATTTAAAACAGACAGGATCACTGGCCTACTTACACTACAGCACACTCGAGGTTGACACAGGACGGAAAATTCCTGGCTCGTCCTGTCAAATTTTGTTTTCCTGTGCTGTACTGATCCGGCAACAAGTTCTACAACCCCAGAAACTTTCCTGTCCCCTTTCTGATAAAAAAAATCACTCCCGTGCTCATTTTTTTTTTCTCTCGCAGAAATATGTTTATGGCTATTGTGTTTGTTTAGTCATGCAATATGCGACTGTGATATGTGTTTGTCCCACTTATTTTAGTTAAATACACTGACTTTAGGTCTAAATCGCTTGGTAAGATACTAATATTTACTCCCGAGTGGCGCAGTGGTCTAAGGCACTGCATCGCAGTGCTAACTGTGCCACTAGAGATCCTGGTTCGAATCCAGGCTCTGTCGCAGCCGGCCGCGACAGGGAGACTCATGGGGCGGTGCACAATTGGCCCAGGGTAGGGGAGGGAATGGCCGGCAGGGATGTAGCTCAGTTGGTGGAGCATGGTGTTTGCAACGCCAGGGTTGTGGGTTCAATTCCCACGGGGGGCCAGTATAAAAAAATATATATTCACTAACTGTAAGTCGCTCTGTATAAGAGCGTCTGCCAAATGACAAAAAAATAAAAAATAAAAATAAAGTAAGAGCATATTCTAAATGACCTATATGTAGATGGATAAGGATGGAGGATGAGGACAAAGACCCCAGCAGGAAGTTCTGCTCAGCACAGCACCGCCATAAATAAATGTACATATTACTTCAACTACCTCAACTAGCCGGTGCCCCCCGCGCATTGACTCTGCACCGGTACCCCCCTGTATATATAGCCTCCCTACTGTTATTTTATTTTACTTCTGCTCTTTTTTCTCTCAACATTTTTTTGTTGATGTTTTATTTTTATTTTTTGTTAAAAAAATAAATGCACTGTTGGTTAAGGGCTTGTAAGTAAGCATTTCACTCTAATGTCTGCACCTGTTGTATTCGGCGCATGTGACCAATACAAATTTGATTTGATTTGAATCTGTAGCCTACAGCTGAGCACTGAGCACATACACAGAGCATTATTCGGAAAATATTCAGACCCCTTGTCTTTGTCCACATTTTGTTTACGTTACAGCCTTATTCTAAAATGGATTCAAATACATGCAGAAATCAATCTGTTGTTTATTTCACTCTTCACCTCAGATGGCTTGGGGTTTAGTTCAAAACAGGAACATTTGGGCTTGTTAGGAGTCGAGCGGCTTAAGGACGCGTGTCCTCCTCTCCTATTTGATTCAACCGCAGCATTTTTTTTTTACAAGCCGTGTACTCGCTTCCTTTCCTTGTCAAGGACAACTCCATCCAATGTTACTAAAACATCGCTCTTTCCTTGGCTAGGTTAGTTATGGGTCCTCGGGCTGCAACAAGACATTGCAATTCAATTGAAGGCTTCATCATTTAGCCCTACTGACCTAGGTTGGCATCTGACACTGAGGTAGCCTAGTGACTGGTATCAACTGGAGCGAGGCGAGAGTCACTGAGGTAGCCTAGTGACTGGTATCAACTGGAGCGAGGCGAGAGTCACTGAGGTAGCCTAGTGACTGGTATCAACTGGAGCGAGGCGAGAGTCACTGAGGTAGCCTAGTGACTGGTATAAACTGGAGCGAGGCGAAAGTCACTGAGGTAGCCTAGTGACTGGTATCAACTGGAGCGAGGCGAGAGTCACTGAGGTAGCCTAATGACTGGTATCAACTGGAGCGAGGCGAGAGTCACTGAGGTAGCCTAGTGACTGGTATCAACTGGAGCGAGGCGAGAGTCACTGAGGTAGCCTAGTGACTGGTATCAACTGGAGCGAGGCGAGAGTCACTGAGGTAGCCTAGTGACTGGTATCAACTGGAGCGAGGCGAGAGTCACTGAGGTAGCCTAGTGACTGGTATAAACTGGAGCGAGGCGAAAGTCACTGAGGTAGCCTAGTGACTGGTATCAACTGGAGCGAGGCGAGAGTCACTGAGGTAGCCTAGTGACTGGTATCAACTGGAGCGAGGCGAGAGTCACTGAGGTAGCCTAGTGACTGGTATCAACTGGAGCGAGGCGAGAGTCACTGAGGTAGCCTAGTGACTGGTATCAACTGGAGCGAGGCGAGAGTCACTGAGGTAGCCTAGTGACTGGTATCAACTGGAGCGAGGCGAGAGTCACTGAGGTAGCCCAGTGACTGGTATCAACTGGAGCGAGGCGAGAGTCACTGAGGGTAGCCTAGTGACTGGTATCAACTGGAGCGAGGCGAGAGTCACTGAGGTAGCCTAGTGACTGGTATCAACTGGAGCGAGGCGAGAGTCACTGAGGTAGCCTAGTGACTGGTATCAACTGGAGCGAGGCGAGAGTCACTGAGGTAGCCTAGTGACTGGTATCAACTGGAGCGAGGCGAGAGTCACTGAGGTAGCCTAGTGACTGGTATCAACTGGAGAGAGGCGAGAGTCACTGAGGTAGCCTAGTGACTGGTATCAACTGGAGCGAGGCGAGAGTCACTGAGGCAGCCTAGTGACTGGTATCAACTGGAGCGAGGCGAGAGTCACTGAGGTAGCCTAGTGACTGGTATCAACTGGAGCGAGGCGAGAGTCACTGAGGTAGCCTAGTGACTGGTATCAACTGGAGCGAGGCGAGAGTCACTGAGGTAGCCTAGTGACTGGTATCAACTGGAGCGAGGCGAGAGTCACTGAGGCAGCCTAGTGACTGGTATCAACTGGAGAGAGGCGAGAGTCACTGAGGTAGCCTAGTGACTGGTATCAACTGGAGCGAGGCGAGAGTCACTGAGGTAGCATAGTGACTGGTATCCAACTGGAGCGAGGCGAGAGTCACTGAGGTAGCCTAGTGACTGGTATCAACTGGAGCGAGGCGAGAGTCACTGAGGTAGCCTAGTGACTGGTATAAACTGGAGCGAGGCGAAAGTCACTGAGGTAGCCTAGTGACTGGTATCAACTGGAGCGAGGCGAGAGTCACTGAGGTAGCCTAGTGACTGGTATCAACTGGAGCGAGGCGAGAGTCACTGAGGCAGCCTAGTGACTGGTATCAACTGGAGAGAGGCGAGAGTCACTGAGGTAGCCTAGTGACTGGTATCAACTGGAGCGAGGCGAGAGTCACTGAGGTAGCATAGTGACTGGTATCAACTGGAGCGAGGCGAGAGTCACTGAGGTAGCCTAGTGACTGGTATCAACTGGAGCGAGGCGAGAGTCACTGAGGTAGCCTAGTGACTGGTATAAACTGGAGCGAGGCGAAAGTCACTGAGGTAGCCTAGTGACTGGTATCAACTGGAGCGAGGCGAAAGTCACTGAGGTAGCCTAGTGACTGGTATCAACTGGAGCGAGGCGAGAGTCACTGAGGTAGCCTAGTGACTGGTATCAACTGGAGCGAGGCGAGAGTCACTGAGGTAGCCTAGTGACTGGTATCAACTGGAGCGAGGCGAGAGTCACTGAGGTAGCCTAGTGACTGGTATCAACTGGAGAGAGGCGAGAGTCACTGAGGTAGCCTAGTGACTGGTATCAACTGGAGCGAGGCGAGAGTCACTGAGGTAGCCTAGTGACTGGTATCAACTGAGCGAGGCGAGAGTCACTGAGGTAGCCTAGTGACTGGTATCAACTGGAGCGAGGCGAGAGTCACTGAGGTAGCCTAGTGACTGGTATCAACTGGAGCGAGGCGAGAGTCACTGAGGTAGCCTAGTGACTGGTATCAACTGGAGCGAGGCGAGAGTCACTGAGGTAGCCTAGTGACTGGTATCAACTGGAGCGAGGCGAGAGTCACTGAGGTAGCCTCAGTGACTGGTATCAACTGGAGCGAGGCGAGAGTCACTGAGGTAGCCTAGTGACTGGTATCAACTGGAGCGAGGCGAGAGTCACTGAGGTAGCCTAGTGACTGGTATCAACTGGAGCGAGGCGAGAGTCACTGAGGTAGCCTAGTGACTGGTATCAACTGGAGCGAGGCGAGAGTCACTGAGGTAGCCTAGTGACTGGTATCAACTGGAGCGAGGCGAGAGTCACTGAGGTAGCCTAGTGACTGGTATCAACTGGAGCGAGGCGAGAGTCACTGAGGTAGCCTAGTGACTGGTATTAACTGGAGCGAGGCGAGAGTCACTGAGGTAGCCTAGTGACTGGTATCAACTGGAGAGAGGCGAGAGTCACTGAGGTAGCCTAATGACTGGTATTAACTGGAGCGAGGCGAGAGTCACTGAGGTAGCCTAGTGACTGGTATCAACTTAAGCGAGGCGAGAGTCACTGAGGCAGCCTAGTGACTGGTATCAACTGGAGAGAGGCGAGAGTCACTGAGGTAGCCTAGTGACTGGTATCAACTGGAGCGAGGCGAGAGTCACTGAGGTAGCATAGTGACTGGTATCAACTGGAGCGAGGCGAGAGTCACTGAGGTAGCCTAGTGACTGGTATCAACTGGAGCGAGGCGAGAGTCACTGAGGTAGCCTAGTGACTGGTATAAACTGGAGCGAGGCGAAAGTCACTGAGGTAGCCTAGTGACTGGTATCAACTGGAGCGAGGCGAGAGTCACTGAGGTAGCCTAGTGACTGGTATCAACTGGAGCGAGGCGAGAGTCACTGAGGCAGCCCTAGTGACTGGTATCAACTGGAGAGAGGCGAGAGTCACTGAGGTAGCCTAGTGACTGGTATCAACTGGAGCGAGGCGAGAGTCACTGAGGTAGCATAGTGACTGGTATCAACTGGAGCGAGGCGAGAGTCACTGAGGTAGCCTAGTGACTGGTATCAACTGGAGCGAGGCGAGAGTCACTGAGGTAGCCTAGTGACTGGTATAAACTGGAGCGAGGCGAAAGTCACTGAGGTAGCCTAGTGACTGGGTATCAACTGGAGCGAGGCGAAAGTCACTGAGGTAGCCTAGTGACTGGTATCAACTGGAGCGAGGCGAGAGTCACTGAGGTAGCCTAGTGACTGGTATCAACTGGAGCGAGGCGAGAGTCACTGAGGTAGCCTAGTGACTGGTATCAACTGGAGCGAGGCGAGAGTCACTGAGGTAGCCTAGTGACTGGTATCAACTGGAGAGAGGCGAGAGTCACTGAGGTAGCCTAGTGACTGGTATCAACTGGAGCGAGGCGAGAGTCACTGAGGTAGCCTAGTGACTGGTATCAACTGGAGCGAGGCGAGAGTCACTGAGGTAGCCTAGTGACTGGTATCAACTGGAGCGAGGCGAGAGTCACTGAGGTAGCCTAGTGACTGGTATCAACTGGAGCGAGGCGAGAGTCACTGAGGTAGCCTAGTGACTGGTATCAACTGGAGCGAGGCGAGAGTCACTGAGGTAGCCTAGTGACTGGTATCAACTGAGCGAGGCGAGAGTCACTGAGGTAGCCTAGTGACTGGTATCAACTGGAGCGAGGCGAGAGTCACTGAGGTAGCCTAGTGACTGGTATCAACTGGAGCGAGGCGAGAGTCACTGAGGTAGACTAGTGACTGGTATCAACTGAGCGAGGCGAGAGTCACTGAGGCAGCCTAGTGACTGGTATCAACTGGAGAGAGGCGAGAGTCACTGAGGTAGCCTAGTGACTGGTATCAACTGGAGCGAGGCGAGAGTCACTGAGGTAGCATAGTGACTGGTATCAACTGGAGCGAGGCGAGAGTCACTGAGGTAGCCTAGTGACTGGTATCAACTGGAGCGAGAGCGAGAGTCACTGAGGTAGCCCAGTGACTGGTATAAACTGGAGCGAGGCGAAAGTCACTGAGGTAGCCTAGTGACTGGTATCAACTGGAGCGAGGCGAAAGTCACTGAGGTAGCCTAGTGACTGGTATCAACTGGAGCGAGGCGAGAGTCACTGAGGTAGCCTAGTGACTGGTATCAACTGGAGCGAGGCGAGAGTCACTGAGGTAGCCTAGTGACTGGTATCAACTGGAGCGAGGCGAGAGTCACTGAGGTAGCCTAGTGACTGGTATCAACTGGAGAGAGGCGAGTCACTGAGGTAGCCTAGTGACTGGTATCAACTGGAGCGAGGCGAGAGTCACTGAGGTAGCCCTAGTGACTGGTATCAACTGGAGCGAGGCGAGAGTCACTGAGGTAGCCTAGTGACTGGTATCAACTGGAGCGAGGCGAGAGTCACTGAGGTAGCCTAGTGACTGGTATCAACTGGAGCGAGGCGAGAGTCACTGAGGTAGCCTAGTGACTGGTATCAACTGGAGCGAGGCGAGAGTCACTGAGGTAGCCTAGTGACTGGTATCAACTGGAGCGAGGCGAGAGTCACTGAGGTAGCCTAGTGACTGGTATCAACTGGAGCGAGGCGAGAGTCACTGAGGTAGCCTAGTGACTGGTATCAACTGGAGCGAGGCGAGAGTCACTGAGGTAGCCCTAGTGACTGGTATCAACTGGAGCGAGGCGAGAGTCACTGAGGTAGCCTAGTGACTGGTATCAACTGAGCGAGGCGAGAGTCACTGAGGTAGCCTAGTGACTGGTATCAACTGGAGCGAGGCGAGAGTCACTGAGGTAGCCTAGTGACTGGTATCAACTGGAGCGAGGCGAGAGTCACTGAGGTAGCCTAGTGACTGGTATTAACTGGAGCGAGGCGAGAGTCACTGAGGTAGCCTAGTGACTGGTATCAACTGGAGAGAGGCGAGAGTCACTGAGGTAGCCTAATGACTGGTATTAACTGGAGCGAGGCGAGAGTCACTGAGGTAGCCTAGTGACTGGTATCAACTGGAGCGAGGCGAGAGTCACTGAGGTAGCCTAGTGACTGGTATCAACTGGAGCGAGGCGAGAGTCACTGAGGTAGCCTAGTGACTGGTATCAACTGGAGAGGCGAGAGTCACTGAGGTAGCCTAGTGACTGGTATCAACTGGGGAGGCGAGAGTCACTGAGGTAGCCTAGTGACTGGTATCAACTGGAGCGAGGCGAGAGTCACTGAGGTAGCCTAGTGACTGATATCAACTGGAGCGAGGCGAGAGTCACTGAGGTAGCCTAGTGACTGGTATTAACTGGAGCGAGGCGAGAGTCACTGAGGTAGCCTAGTGACTGGTATCAACTGGAGCGAGGCGAGAGTCACTGAGGTAGCCTAGTGACTGGTATTAACTGGAGCGAGGCGAGAGTCACTGAGGTAGCCTAGTGACTGGTATCAACTGGAGCGAGGCGAGAGTCACTGAGGTAGCCTAGTGACTGGTATCAACTGGAGCGAGGCGAGAGTCACTGAGGTAGCCTAGTGACTGGTATCAACTGGAGAGAGGCGAGAGTCACTGAGGTAGCCTAGTGACTGGTATCAACTGGAGCGAGGCGAGAGTGAGCCAACGGAAGGGGGAAATTACCATACATTTTGGTATCGATATTTATTAAGTAAACAATATGATATTATATTAAGTAAACTATATTAGTAAACTATATTATATTAAGTAAACTATATTATATTATATTAGTAAACTATATTATATTATATTATATTAAGTAAACTATATTATATTATATTAAGTAAACTATATTAGTAAACTATGTTATATTATATTAAGTAAACTATATTATATTATATTAAGTAAAGTATATTATATTATATTAAGTAAACTATATTATATTATATTAAGTAAACTATATTAAGTAAACTATATTATATTATATTAAGTAAACTATATTATATTATATTAAGTAAACTATATTATATTATATTATATTAAGTAAACTATATTATATTATATTAAGTAAACTATAGTATATTATATTAAGTAAACTATATTAGTAAACTATATTAAGTAAACTATATTATATTATATTAAGTAAACTATATTATATTATATTATATTAAGTAAACTATATTATATTATATTAAGTAAACTATATTAGTAAACTATATTATATTATATTAAGTAAACTATATTATATTATATTATATTAAGTAAACTATATTATATTATATTAAGTAAACTATATTAGTAAACTATATTAAGTAAACTATATTATATTATATTAAGTAAAGTATATTATATTATATTAAGTAAACTATATTATATTATATTAAGTAAACTATATTAGTAAACTATATTATATTATATTAAGTAAACTATATTATATTATATTAAGTAAACTATATTAGTAAACTATATTAAGTAAACTATATTATATTATATTAAGTAAACTATATTATATTATATTAAGTAAACTATATTATATTATATTAAGTAAACTATATTATATTATATTAAGTAAACTATATTAGTAAACTATATTAAGTAAACTATATTATATTATATTAAGTAAACTATATTATTTTATATTATATTAAGTAAACTATATTATATTATATTAAGTAAACTATATTAGTAAACTATGTTATATTATATTAAGTAAACTATATTATATTATATGAAGTAAACTATATTAGTAAACTATATTAAGTAAACTATATTATATTATATTAAGTAAACTATATTATATTATATTAAGTAAACTGTATTATATTATATTAAGTAAACTATATTATATTATATTAAGTAAACTATATTATATTATATTAAGTAAACTATATTATATTATATTAAGTAAACTATATTAGTAAACTATATTAAGTAAACTATATTATATTATATTAAGTAAACTATATTATATTATATTAAGTAAAGTATATTATATTATATTAAGTAAACTATATTATATTATATTAAGTAAACTATATTAGTAAACTATATTATATTATATTATATTAAGTAAACTATATTAGTAAACTATATTAAGTAAACTATATTATATTATATTAAGTAAACTATATTATATTATATTATATTAAGTAAACTATATTATATTATATTAAGTAAACTATATTAGTAAACTATGTTATATTATATTAAGTAAACTATATTATATTATATGAAGTAAACTATATTAGTAAACTATATTAAGTAAACTATATTATATTATATTAAGTAAACTATATTATATTATATTAAGTAAACTATATTATATTATATTAAATAAACTATATTATATTATATTAAGTAAACTATATTATATTATATTAAGTAAACTATATTATATTATATTAAGTAAACTATATTATATTATATTAAGTAAACTATATTATATTATATTAAGTAAACTATATTAGTAAACTATATTAAGTAAACTATATTATATTATATTAAGTAAACTATATTATATTATATTAAGTAAACTATATTATATTATATTAAGTAAACTATATTAGTAAACTATATTAGTAAATTATATTAGTAAACTATATTAGGCCTAGCCTACAGAGTTGTTGTTTTGATTAAATGCTCCACACATTACATATTTCCACCCATAAAACACATTTATAACTATTCGTGTACTGTCCAGTCCTGTAGACTGTTGATCCTGTCTAGTCCTGTAGACTGTTGATCCTGTCCAGTCCTGTAGACTGTTGATCCTGTCCAGTCCTGTAGACTGTTGATCCTGTCCAGTCCTGTAGACTGTTGATCCTGTCCAGTCCTGTAGACTGTTGATCCTGTCCAGTCCTGTAGACTGTTGATCCTGTCCAGTCCTGTAGACTGTTGATCCTGTCCATTCCTGTAGACTGTTGATCCTGTCCAGTCCTGTAGACTGTTGATCCTGTCCAGTCCTGTAGACTGTTGATCCTGTCTAGTCCTGTAGACTGTTGATCCTGTCTAGTCCTGTAGACTGTTGATCCTGTCCAGTCCTGTAGACTGTTGATCCTGTCCAGTCCTGTAGACTGTTGATCCTGTCCAGTCCTGTAGACTGTTGATCCTGTCCAGTCCTGTAGACTGTTGATCCTGTCCAGTCCTGTAGACTGTTGATCCTGTCCATTCCTGTAGACTGTTGATCCTGTCCAGTCCTGTAGACTGTTGATCCTGTCCAGTCCTGTAGACTGTTGATCCTGTTCAGTCCTGTAGACTGTTGATCCTGTCCAGTCCTGTAGACTGTTGATCCTGTCCAGTCCTGTAGACTGTTGATCCTGTCCAGTCCTATAGACTGTTGATCCTGTCCATTCCTGTAGACTGTTGATCCTGTCCAGTCCTGTAGACTGTTGATCCTGTCCAGTCCTGTAGACTGTTGATCCTGTCCAGTCCTGTAGACTGTTGATCCTGTCCAGTCCTGTAGACTGTTGATCCTGTCCAGTCCTGTAGACTGTTGATCCTGTCCAGTCCTGTAGACTGTTGATCCTGTCCAGTCCTGTAGACTGTTGATCCTGTCCATTCCTGTAGACTGTGATCCTGTCCAGTCCTGTAGACTGTTGATCCTGTCCAGTCCTGTAGACTGTTGATCCTGTCCAGTCCTGTAGACTGTGATCCTGTCCATTCCTGTAGACTGTTGATCCTGTCCATTCCTGTAGACTGTTGATCCTGTCCAGTCCTGTAGACTGTTGATCCTGTCCAGTCCTGTAGACTGTTGATCCTGTCCAGTCCTGTAGACTGTTGATCCTGTCCATTCCTGTAGACTGTTGATCCTGTCCATTCCTGTAGACTGTTGATCCTGTCCAGTCCTGTAGACTGTTGATCCTGTCCAGTCCTGTAGACTGTTGATCCTGTCCAGTCCTGTAGACTGTTGATGCTGTCCAGTCCTGTAGACTGTTGATCCTGTCCAGTCCTGTAGACTGTTGATCCTGTCCATTCCTGTAGACTGTTGATCCTGTCCAGTCCTGTAGACTGTTGATCCTGTCCAGTCCTGTAGACTGTTGATCCTGTCCAGTCCTGTAGACTGTTGATCCTGTCCATTCCTGTAGACTGTTGATCCTGTCCATTCCTGTAGACTGTTGATCCTGTCCAGTCCTGTAGACTGTTGATCCTGTCCAGTCCTGTAGACTGTTGATCCTGTCCAGTCCTGTAGACTGTTGATCCTGTCCATTCCTGTAGACTGTTGATCCTGTCCATTCCTGTAGACTGTTGATCCTGTCCAGTCCTGTAGACTGTTGATCCTGTCCAGTCCTGTAGACTGTTGATCCTGTCCAGTCCTGTAGACTGTTGATGCTGTCCAGTCCTGTAGACTGTTGATCCTGTCCAGTCCTGTAGACTGTTGATCCTGTCCATTCCTGTAGACTGTTGATCCTGTCCAGTCCTGTAGACTGTTGATCCTGTCCAGTCCTGTAGACTGTTGATCCTGTCCAGTCCTGTAGACTGTTGATCCTGTCCATTCCTGTAGACTGTTGATCCTGTCCAGTCCTGTAGACTGTTGATCCTGTCCAGTCCTGTAGACTGTTGATCCTGTCCAGTCCTGTAGACTGTTGATCCTGTCCAGTCCTGTAGACTGTTGATCCTGTCCAGTCCTGGAGACTGTTGATCCTGTCCAGTCCTGTAGACTGTTGATCCTGTCCAGTCCTGTAGACTGTTGATCCTGTCCAGTCCTGTAGACTGTTGATCCTGTCCAGTCCTGTAGACTGTTGTAAACTTCACTCCCATTCCTGTCAGAATCCACAAAACCCGCGGGAGTCTTGTTCCCGTGTCAACCTCTACAACACACCATTCTATTATCTAGAACCCTGTCAACCTCTACAGCACACCATTCTATTATCTAGATCTAGTTAGACCTGAACACCGTTCTATTATCTAGATCTAGCTAGACCTGAACACCGTTCTATTATCTAGATCTAGTTAGACCTGAACACCATTCTATTATCTAGATCTAGTTAGACCTGAACACCATTCTATTATCTAGATCTAGTTAGACCTGAACACCATTCTATTATCTAGATCTAGTTAGACCTGAACACCGTTCTATTATCTAGATCTAGTTAGACCTGAACACCGTTCTATTATCTAGATCTAGTTAGACCTGAACACCATTCTATTATCTAGATCTAGTTAGACCTGAACACCGTTCTATTATCTAGATCTAGTAATACCTGAACACCATTCTATTATCTAGATCTAGTTAGACCTGAACACCATTCTATTATCTAGATCTAGTTAGACCTGAACACTGTTCTATTATCTAGATCTAGTTAGACCTGAACACCATTCTATTATCTAGATCTAGTTAGACCTGAACACCGTTCTATTATCTAGATCTAGTTAGACCTGAACACCATTCTATTATCTAGATCTAGTTAGACCTGAACACCATTCTATTATCTAGATCTAGTTAGACCTGAACACCATTCTATTATCTAGATCTAGTTAGACCTGAACACCGTTCTATTATCTAGATCTAGTTAGACCTGAACACCGTTCTATTATCCAGATCTAGTTAGACCTGAACACCGTTCTATTATCTAGATCTAGTTAGACCTGAACACCGTTCTATTATCTAGATCTAGTTAGACCTGAACACCATTCTATTATCTAGATCTAGTTAGACCTGAACACCGTTCTATTATCTAGATCTAGTTAGACCTGAACACCGTTCTATTATCTAGATCTAGTTAGACCTGAACACCGTTCTATTATCTAGATCTAGTTAGACCTGAACACCGTTCTATTATCTAGATCTAGTTAGACCTGAACACAACCGCCTTACGTTGCGTACATTTACAATGTTTGT
>NW_025535427.1:45000-47500 GCF_020615455.1 Coregonus clupeaformis | reverse complement strand
GAATGACCTGCAGAGAGCTGGGACCAAAGTAACAAAGCCTACCATCAGTAACACACTACGCCGCCAGGGACTCAAATCCTGCAGTGCCAGACATGTCCCCCTGCTTAAGCCAGTACATGTCCAGGCCCGTCTGAAGTTTGCTAGAGTGCATTTGGATGATCCAGAGGAGGATTGGGAGAATGTCATATGGTCAGATGAAACCAAAATATAACTTTTTGGTAAAAACTCAAGTCGTCGTGTTTGGAGGTCAAAGAATGCTGAGTTGCATCCAAAGAACACCATACCTACTGTGAAGCATGGGGGTGGAAACATCATGCTTTGGGGCTGTTTTTCTGCAAAGGGACCAGGACGACTGATCCGTGTAAAGGAAAGAATGAATGGGGCCATGTATCGTGAGATTTTGAGTGAAAACCTCCTTCCATCAGCAAGGGCATTGAAGATGAAACGTGGCTGGGTCTTTCAGCATGACAATGATCCCAAACACACCGCTCGGGCAACGAAGGAGTGGCTTCGTAAGAAGCATTTCAAGGTCCTGGAGTGGCCTAGCCAGTCTCCAGATCTCAACCCCATAGAAAATCTTTGGAGGGAGTTGAAAGTCCATGTTGCCCAGTGACAGCCCCAAAACATCACTGCTCTAGAGGAGATCTGCATGGAGGAATGGGCCAAAATACCAGCAACAGTGTGTGAAAACCTTGTGAAGACTTACAGAAAACGTTTGACCTGTGTCATTGCCAACAAAGGGTATATAACAAAGTATTGAGAAACTTTTGTTATTGACCTAATACTTATTTTCCACCATAATTTGCAAATAAATTCATTATAAATCCTACAATGTGATTTTCTGGATTTTTTTTTCTCATTTTGTCTGTCATAGTTGACGTGTACCTATGATGAAAATTACAGGCCTCTCTCATCTTTTTAAGTGGGAGAACTTGCACAATTGGTGGCTGACTAAATACTTTTTTTCCCCCACTGTATGTCATGCAATAAAATGCAAATTAATTAACCTAAAAATCATACAATGTGATTTTCTGGATTTTTGTTTTAGATTCCGTCTCTCACAGTTGAAGTGTACCTATGATAAAACATTACAGACCTCTGAATGCTTTGTAAGTAGGAAAACCTGCAAAATCGGCTGTGTATCAAATAATTGTTCTCCCCACTGTATATGAATAGATATGGCAGGTTTCAGGACTCTGTATTTGACCTCTCAGCTTCCCTATCAAATCTAAAAAAGTCTAAAAGACAACCTAAGAAAATTAACAACAATGACAAATGGTTTGATGAAGAATGCAAAAACCTAAGAAAGAAATTGAGAAACCTATCCAACCAAAAACATAGAGACCCAGAAAACCTGAGCCTACGCCTTCACTATGGTGAATCACTAAAACAATACAGAAATACACTACGGAAAAAGAAGGAACAGCATGTCAGAAATCAGCTCAATGTTTAATTGAAGACTCTAACCACTTCTGGGAAAATTGGAAAACACTAAACAAACAACAACATGAAGAGTTATCTATCCAAAACGGAGATGTATGGATAAACCACTTCTCCAATCTTTTGGCCATATAACAGAGAACAAACAGCAAAAACATATACATGAAAAATACAAATCTTAGAATCAACTATTAAAGACTACCAGAACCCACTGGATTCTCCAATTACATTGAATTAACTACAGGACAAAATACAAACCCTCCAACCCAAAAAGGCCTGTGGTGTTGATGGTATCCTAAATGAAATGATAAAATATACAGACCACAAATTCCAATTGGCTATACTTAAACTCTTTAACATCATCCTCAGCTCTGGCATCTTCCCCAAAATTTGGAACCAAGAACTGATCACCCAAATGCACAAAAGTGGAGACAATAACTACAGTGGGATATGTGTCAACAGCAACCTTGGGAAAATCCTCTGCATTATCATTAACAGCAGACTAGTTCATTTCCTCAGTGAAAACAATGTACTGAGCAAATGTCAAATTGGCTTTTTACCAAATTACCGTACGACAGACCACGTATTCACCCTGCACACCCTAATTGGTGGTGCAGCGGTCTAAGGCACTGCATCTCTGTGCTAGAGCCGTCACTACAGACCCTGGTTCGATTCCAGTTACCACCACAACAGTTACCATCACAACAGTTACCATCACAACAGTTACCATCACAACAGTTACCACCACAACAGTTACCACCATCCGACTGTGACTGTGATTAGAAGTCCCATAGGGCGGCGCACAATTGGCCCAGCGTCGTCCGGGTTTGGCTGGGGTAGGCCGTCATTGTAAATAAGAATTTGTTCATAACTTACTTGACTAGTTAAATAAATGACAAATAAAATGATTGTGCTTTGTTGATTAAAAAAAAATAGCTTTTGACTCAATACCTACCCCAGCCTAAACATCAGCGCCACAGGTAACTTCCACAAAGCTGTGAACGATCTGAGAGACAAGGCAAGAAGGGCCTTCTACGACATCAAAAGGAACAAAATTCGA
>NW_025535427.1:25000-32500 GCF_020615455.1 Coregonus clupeaformis | reverse complement strand
ACTGGGTCATTCACCATCGCCGTCACCTCACCCTATCCTCTTGGACATAACTAACCCCAGGGAAATACTGGTAACTGGGTCATTCACCATCGCCGTCACCTCACCCTATCCTCTTAGACATAACTAACCCCAGGGAAATACTGGTAACTGGGTCATTCACCATCGCCGTCACCTCACCTATCCTCTTAGACATAACTAACCCCCAGGGAAATACTGGTAACTGGGTCATTCACCATCGCCATCACCTCACCCCTATCCTCTTAGACATAACTAACCCCAGGGAAATACTGGGTCATTCACCTTCGCCATCACCTCACCTATCCTCTTAGACATAACTAACCCCAGGGAAATACTGGTAACTGGGTCATTCACCATCGCCATCACCTCACCTATCCTCTTAGACATAACTAACCCCAGGGAAATACTGGTAACTGGGTCATTCACCATCGCCGTCACCTCACCCTATCCTCTTGGACATAACTAACCCCAGGGAAATACTGGTAACTGGGTCATTCACCATCGCCATCACCTCACCTATCCTCTTAGACATAACTAACCCCCAGGGAAATACTGGTAACTGGGTCATTCACCATCGCCGTCACCTCACCCTATCCTCTTGGACATAACTAACCCCAGGGAAATACTGGTAACTGGGTCATTCACCATTGCCGTCACCTCACCTATCCTCTTAGACATAACTAACCCCAGGGAAATACTGGTAACTGGGTCATTCACCATCGCCGTCACCTCACCTATCCTCTTAGACATAACTAACCCCAGGGAAATACTGGTAACTGGGTCATTCACCATCGCCGTCACCTCACCTATCCTCTTAGACATAACTAACCCCAGGGAAATACTGGTAACTGGGTCATTCACCATCGCCATCACCTCACCCTATCCTCTTAGACATAACTAACCCCAGGGAAATACTGGTAACTGGGTCATTCACCATCGCCATCACCTCACCCTATCCTCTTAGACATAACTAACCCCAGGGAAATACTGGTAACTGGGTCATTCACCATCGCCATCACCTCACCTATCCTCTTAGACATAACTAACCCCAGGGAAATACTGGTAACGGGGTCATTCACCATCGCCGTCACCTCACCTATCCTCTTAGACATAACTAACCCCAGGGAAATACTGGTAACGGGGTCATTCACCATCGCCATCACCTCACCTATCTTCTTAGACATAACTAACCCCAGGGAAATACTGGTAACTGGGTCATTCACCATCGCCGTCACCTCACCTATCCTCTTAGACATAACTAACCCCAGGGAAATACTGGTACCTGGGTCATTCACCATCGCCGTCACCTCACCTATCCTCTTGGACATAACTAACCCCAGGGAAATACTGGTAACTGGGTCATTCACCATCGCCATCACCTCACCCTATCCTCTTGGACATAACTAACCCCAGGGAAATACTGGTAACTGGGTCATTCACCATCGCCATCACCTCACCCTATCCTCTTAGACATAACTAACCCCAGGGAAATACTGGTAACTGGGTCATTCACCATCGCCGTCACCTCACCTATCCTCTTGGACATAACTAACCCCAGGGAAATACTGGTAACTGGGTCATTCACCATCGCCATCACCTCACCTATCCTCTTAGACATAACTAACCCCAGGGAAATACTGGGTCATTCACCATCGCCATCACCTCACCCTATCCTCTTGGACATAACTAACCCCAGGGAAATACTGGTAACTGGGTCATTCACCATCGCCGTCACCTCACCCTATCCTCTTAGACATAACTAACCCCAGGGAAATACTGGTAACTGGGTCATTCACCATCGCCGTCACCTCACCTATCCTCTTAGACATAACTAACCCCAGGGAAATACTGGTAACTGGGTCATTCACCATCGCCATCACCTCACCCTATCCTCTTAGACATAACTAACCCCAGGGAAATACTGGGTCATTCACCATCGCCATCACCTCACCTATCCTCTTAGACATAACTAACCCCCAGGGAAATACTGGTAACTGGGTCATTCACCATCGCCATCACCTCACCTATCCTCTTAGACATAACTAACCCCCAGGGAAATACTGGTAACTGGGTCATTCACCATCGCTCGTCACCTCACCCTATCCTCTTGGACATAACTAACCCCAGGGAAATACTGGTAACTGGGTCATTCACCATCGCCATCACCTCACCTATCCTCTTAGACATAACTCAACCCCAGGGAAATACTGGTAACTGGGTCATTCACCATCGCCGTCACCTCACCCTATCCTCTTGGACATAACTAACCCCAGGGAAATACTGGTAACTGGGTCATTCACCATTGCCGTCACCTCACCTATCCTCTTAGACATAACTAACCCCCAGGGAAATACTGGTAACTGGGTCATTCACCATCGCCGTCACCTCACCTATCCTCTTAGACATAACTAACCCCAGGGAAATACTGGTAACTGGGTCATTCACCATCGCCGTCACCTCACCTATCCTCTTAGACATAACTAACCCCCAGGGAAATACTGGTAACTGGGTCATTCACCATCGCCATCACCTCACCCTATCCTCTTAGACATAACTAACCCCCAGGGAAATACTGGTAACTGGGTCATTCACCATCGCCGTCACCTCACCTATCCTCTTAGACATAACTAACCCCCAGGGAAATACTGGTAACTGGGTCATTCACCATCGCCATCACCTCACCCTATCCTCTTAGACATAACTAACCCCAGGGAAATACTGGGTCATTCACCATCGCCATCACCTCACCTATCCTCTTAGACATAACTAACCCCAGGGAAATACTGGTAACTGGGTCATTCACCATCGCCATCACCTCACCTATCCTCTTAGACATAACTAACCCCAGGGAAATACTGGTAACTGGGTCATTCACCATCGCCGTCACCTCACCCTATCCTCTTGGACATAACTAACCCCAGGGAAATACTGGTAACTGGGTCATTCACCATCGCCATCACCTCACCTATCCTCTTAGACATAACTAACTCCCAGGGAAATACTGGTAACTGGGTCATTCACCATCGCCGTCACCTCACCCTATCCTCTTGGACATAACTAACCCCAGGAAATACTGGTAACTGGGTCATTCACCATTGCCGTCACCTCACCTATCCTCTTAGACATAACTAACCCCAGGGAAATACTGGTAACTGGGTCATTCACCATCGCCGTCACCTCACCTATCCTCTTAGACATAACTAACCCCAGGGAAATACTGGTAACTGGGTCATTCACCATCGCCGTCACCTCACCTATCCTCTTAGACATAACTAACCCCAGGGAAATACTGGTAACTGGGTCATTCACCATCGCCATCACCTCACCCTATCCTCTTAGACATAACTAACCCCAGGGAAATACTGGTAACTGGGTCATTCACCATCGCCATCACCTCACCCTATCCTCTTAGACATAACTAACCCCAGGGAAATACTGGTAACTGGGTCATTCACCATCGCCATCACCTCACCTATCCTCTTAGACATAACTAACCCCCAGGGAAATACTGGTAACTGGGTCATTCACCATCGCCGTCACCTCACCCCTATCCTCTTAGACATAACTAACCCCCAGGGAAATACTGGTAACTGGGTCATTCACCATCGCCGTCACCTCACCCTATCATCTTAGACATAACTAACCCCAGGGAAATACTGGTAACTGGGTCATTCACCATCGCCATCACCTCACCTATCCTCTTAGACATAACTAACCCCAGGGAAATACTGGTAACGGGGTCATTCACCATCGCCGTCACCTCACCTATCCTCTTAGACATAACTAACCCCAGGGAAATACTGGTAACGGGGTCATTCACCATCGCCATCACCTCACCTATCTTCTTAGACATAACTAACCCCAGGGAAATACTGGTAACTGGGTCATTCACCATCGCCGTCACCTCACCTATCCTCTTAGACATAACTAACGCCAGGGAAATACTGGTACCTGGGTCATTCACCATCGCCGTCACCTCACCTATCCTCTTGGACATAACTAACCCCAGGGAAATACTGGTAACTGGGTCATTCACCATCGCCGTCACCTCACCTATCCTCTTAGACATAACTAACGCCAGGGAAATACTGGTACCTGGGTCATTCACCATCGCCGTCACCTCACCTATCCTCTTGGACATAACTAACCCCAGGGAAATACTGGTAACTGGGTCATTCACCATCGCCATCACCTCACCCTATCCTCTTGGACATAACTAACCCCAGGGAAATACTGGTAACTGGGTCATTCTACCATCGCCATCACCTCACCCTATCCTCTTGGACATAACTAACCCCAGGGAAATACTGGTAACTGGGTCATTCACCATCGCCATCACCTCACCTATCCTCTTAGACATAACTAACCCCAGGGAAATACTGGGTCATTCACCATCGCCGTCACCTCACCCTATCCTCTTGGACATAACTAACCCCAGGGAAATACTGGTAACTGGGTCATTCACCATCGCCGTCACCTCACCCTATCCTCTTAGACATAACTAACCCCAGGGAAATACTGGTAACTGGGTCATTCACCATCGCCGTCACCTCACCTATCCTCTTAGACATAACTAACCCCAGGGAAATACTGGTAACTGGGTCATTCACCATCACCATCACCTCACCCTATCCTCTTAGACATAACTAACCCCAGGGAAATACTGGGTCATTCACCATCGCCATCACCTCACCTATCCTCTTAGACATAACTAACCCCAGGGAAATACTGGTAACTGGGTCATTCACCATCGCCATCACCTCACCTATCCTCTTAGACATAACTAACCCCAGGGAAATACTGGTAACTGGGTCATTCACCATCGCCGTCACCTCACCCTATCCTCTTGGACATAACTAACCCCAGGGAAATACTGGTAACTGGGTCATTCACCATCGCCATCACCTCACCTATCCTCTTAGACATAACTAACCCCAGGGAAATACTGGTAACTGGGTCATTCACCATCGCCGTCACCTCACCCTATCCTCTTGGACATAACTAACCCCAGGGGAAATACTGGTAACTGGGTCATTCACCATTGCCGTCACCTCACCTATCCTCTTAGACATAACTAACTCCCAGGGAAATACTGGTAACTGGGTCATTCACCATCGCCGTCACCTCACCTATCCTCTTAGACATAACTAACCCCAGGGAAATACTGGTAACTGGGTCATTCACCATCGTCGTCACCTCACCTATCCTCTTAGACATAACTAACCCCAGGGAAATACTGGTAACTGGGTCATTCACCATCGCCATCACCTCACCCTATCCTCTTAGACATAACTAACCCCAGGGAAATACTGGTAACTGGGTCATTCACCATCGCCGTCACCTCACCTATCCTCTTAGACATAACTAACTCCCAGGGAAATACTGGTAACTGGGTCATTCACCATCGCCATCACCTCACCCTATCCTCTTAGACATAACTAACTCCCAGGGAAATACTGGGTCATTCACCATCGCCATCACCTCACCTATCCTCTTAGACATAACTAACCCCAGGGAAATACTGGTAACTGGGTCATTCACCATCGCCATCACCTCACCTATCCTCTTAGACATAACTAACCCCAGGGAAATACTGGTAACTGGGTCATTCACCATCGCCGTCACCTCACCCTATCCTCTTGGACATAACTAACCCCAGGGAAATACTGGTAACTGGGTCATTCACCATCGCCATCACCTCACCTATCCTCTTAGACATAACTAACCCCAGGGAAATACTGGTAACTGGGTCATTCACCATCGCCGTCACCTCACCCTATCCTCTTGGACATAACTAACCCCAGGGAAATACTGGTAACTGGGTCATTCACCATTGCCGTCACCTCACCTATCCTCTTAGACATAACTAACCCCAGGGAAATACTGGTAACTGGGTCATTCACCATCGCCGTCACCTCACCTATCCTCTTAGACATAACTAACCCCAGGGAAATACTGGTAACTGGGTCATTCACCATCGCCGTCACCTCACCTATCCTCTTAGACATAACTAACCCCAGGGAAATACTGGTAACTGGGTCATTCACCATCGCCATCACCTCACCCTATCCTCTTAGACATAACTAACCCCAGGGAAATACTGGTAACTGGGTCATTCACCATCGCCATCACCTCACCCTATCCTCTTAGACATAACTAACCCCAGGGAAATACTGGTAACTGGGTCATTCACCATCGCCATCACCTCACCTATCCTCTTAGACATAACTAACCCCAGGGAAATACTGGTAACTGGGTCATTCACCATCGCCGTCACCTCACCCTATCCTCTTAGACATAACTAACCCCAGGGAAATACTGGTAACTGGGTCATTCACCATCGCCGTCACCTCACCCTATCCTCTTAGACATAACTAACCCCAGGGAAATACTGGTAACTGGGTCATTCACCATCGCCATCACCTCACCCTATCCTCTTAGACATAACTAACCCCCAGGGAAATACTGGTAACTGGGTCATTCACCATCGCCATCACCTCACCCTATCCTCTTTGACATAACTAACTCCCAGGGAAATACTGGTAACTGGGTCATTCACCATCGCCATCACCTCACCCTATCCTCTTAGACATAACTAACCCCAGGGAAATACTGGTAACTGGGTCATTCACCATCGCCATCACCTCACCTATCCTCTTAGACATAACTAACCCCAGGGAAATACTGGTAACTGGGTCATTCTACCATCGCCGTCACCTCACCTATCCTCTTAGACATAACTAACTCCCAGGGAAATACTGGTAACTGGGTCATTCACCATCGCGTCACCTCACCTATCCTCTTAGACATAACTAACCCCAGGGAAATACTGGTAACTGGGTCATTCACCATCGCCGTCACCTCACCTATCCTCTTAGACATAACTAACCCCAGGGAAATACTGGGTCATTCACCATCGCCATCACCTCACCCTATCCTCTTAGACATAACTAACCCCAGGGAAATACTGGGTCATTCACCATCGCCATTACCTCACCTATCCGCTGCATACTTCTGGGCCCATATTTACAAGGTATCCAAGACTGTGAGTGCTGAAAAATAAGCCAGGTGGTGGGGTACAATATCAAGCATCTCAAAGTAGGAATTATATTGGGCAGGTTTTTTTTAAAAAGTTGAACAGTACATTTTTACACGATGTTTTGATCTTTTACAGTTGGTCTGAATTCTGCATTTGTGACTGGATTCATACATCTGGACAAAATAAAGATATCCTCTCTATTAGTAGAGTATATCTGAGCCTCAATTTCACTAAAGGACCGTGTATTCAAAACATTAAGAAAACCTTCCTAATACTGAGTTGCATTCTTGATACACACAGGAAACTGTTGAGCGTGGAAAAAACCCAGCAGCGTTGCAGTTCTTTACACAAACCGGTGCGACTGGAACCTACTACAAATTCCCCGTTCTGAATGGCACACATACACAATCCCATGTCTCGATTGTCTAAAGGCTTCAAAAACC
>NW_025535427.1:10000-20000 GCF_020615455.1 Coregonus clupeaformis | reverse complement strand
ACCTCCCTCCAATCAGACATCACACTACTATCATCACACCATAGAGACTCTACACCTCCCTCCAATCAGACATCACACTATACTATCATCACACCATAGAGACTCTACACCTCCCCTCCAATCAGACATCACACTACTATCATCACACCATAGAGACTCTACACCTCCCTCCAATCAGACATCACACTACTATCATCACACCATAGAGACTCTACACCTCCCTCCAATCAGACATCACACTATACTATCATCACACCATAGAGACTCTACACCTCCCCTCAATCAGACATCACACTACTATCATCACACCATAGAGACTCTACACCTCCCTCCAATCAGACATCACACTATACTATCATCACACCATAGAGACTCTACACCTCCCTCCAATCAGACATCACACTACTATCATCACACCATAGAGACTCTACACCTCCCTCCAATCAGACATCACTATACTATCATCACACCATAGAGACTCTACACCTCCCCTCCAATCAGACATCACACTAACTATCATCACACCATAGAGACTCTACACCTCCCTCCAATCAGACATCACACTATACTATCATCACACCATAGAGACTCTACACCTCCCCTCCAATCAGACATCACACTACTATCATCACACCATAGAGACTCTACACCTCCCTCCAATCAGACATCACACTACTATCATCACACCATAGAGACTCTACACCTCCCTCCAATCAGACATCACACTATACTATCATCACACCATAGAGACTCTACACCTCCCCTCCAATCAGACATCACACTACTATCATCACACCATAGAGACTCTACACCTCCCTCCAATCAGGCATCACACTATACTATCATCACACCATAGAGACTCTACACCTCCCTCCAATCAGACATCACACTATACTATCATCACACCATAGAGACTCTACACCTCCCCTCCAATCAGACATCACACTAAACTATCATCACACCAGAGACTCTACACCTCCCCTCCCAATCAGACATCACACTACTATCATCACACCATAGAGACTCTACACCTCCCTCCAATCAGACATCACACTATACTATCATCACACCATAGAGACTCTACACTTCCCCTCCAATCAGACATCACACATACTATCATCACACCATAGAGACTCTACACCTCCCTCCAATCAGACATCACACTACTATCATCACACCATAGAGACTCTACACCTCCCTCCAATCAGACATCACACTACTATCATCACACCATAGAGACTCTACACCTCCCTCCAATCAGACATCACACTATACTATCATCACACCATAGAGACTCTACACCTCCCCTCCAATCAGACATCACACTACTATCATCACACCATAGAGACTCTACACCTCCCCTCCAATCAGACATCACACTACTATCATCACACCATAGAGACTCTACACCTCCCCTCCAATCAGACATCACACTACTATCATCACACCATAGAGACTCTACACCTCCCCCTCCAATCAGACATCACACTACTATCATCACACCATAGAGACTCTACACCTCCCCTCCAATCAGACATCACACTACTATCATCACACCATAGAGACTCTACACCTCCCTCCAATCAGACATCACACTATACTACCATCACACCATAGAGACTCTACACCTCCTCCAATCAGACATCACACTACTATCATCACACCATAGAGACTCTACACCTCCCTCCAATCAGACATCACACTACTATCATCACACCATAGAGACTCTACACCTCCCTCCAATCAGACATCACACTACTATCATCACACCATAGAGACTCTACACCTCCCCTCCAATCAGACATCACACTATACTATCATCACACCATAGAGACTCTACACCTCCCTCCAATCAGACATCACACTACTATCATCACACCATAGAGACTCTACACCTCCCTCCAATCAGACATCACACTACTATCATCACACCATAGAGACTCTACACCTCCCTCCAATCAGACATCACACTACTATCATCACACCATAGAGACTCTACACCTCCCTCCAATCAGATATCACACTATACTATCATCACACCATAGAGACTCTACACACTCCCTCCAATCAGACATCACACTACTATCATCACCACCATAGAGACTCTACACCTCCCTCCAATCAGACATCACACTATACTATCATCACACCATAGAGACTCTACACCTCCCTCCAATCAGACATCACTATACTATCATCACACCATAGAGACTCTACACCTCCCCTCCAATCAGACATCACACTACTATCATCACACCATAGAGACTCTACACCTCCCCTCCAATCAGACATCACACTACTATCATCACACAATAGAGACTCTACACCTCCCTCCAATCAGACATCACACTATACTATCCTCACACCATAGAGACTCTACACCTCCCTCCAATGAGACATCACACTACTATCATCACACCATAGAGACTCTACACCTCCCCTCCAATCAGACATCACACTACTATCATCACACCATAGAGACTCTACACCTCCCTCCAATCAGACATCACACTAACTATCATCACACCATAGAGACTCTACACCTCCCCTCCAATCAGACATCACACTATACTATCATCACACCATAGAGACTCTACACCTCCCCTCCAATCAGACATCACACTAAACTATCATCACACCATGAGACTCTACACCTCCCCCTCCAATCAGACATCACACTACTATCATCACACCATAGAGACTCTACACCTCCCTCCAATCAGACATCACACTATACTATCATCACACCATAGAGACTCTACACCTCCCTCCAATCAGACATCACACTACTATCATCACACCATAGAGACTCTACACCTCCCTCCAATCAGACATCACACTACTATCATCACACCATAGAGACTCTACCCTCCCTCCAATCAGACATCACACTACTATCATCACACCATAGAGACTCTACACCTCCCTCCAATCAGACATCACACTATACTATCATCACACCATAGAGACTCTACACCTCCCTCCAATCAGACATCACACTACTATCATCACACCATAGAGACTCTACACCTCCCTCCAATCAGACATCACACTACTATCATCACACCATAGAGACAATACACCTCCCTCCAATCAGACATCACACTACTATCATCACACCATAGAGACTCTACACCTCCCCTCCAATCAGACATCACACTACTATCATCACACCATAGAGACTCTCCCTCCCCTCCAATCAGACATCACACTACTATCATCACACCATAGAGACTCTACACCTCCCTCCAATCAGACATCACACTATACTATCATCACACCATAGAGACTCTACACCTCCCCTCCAATCAGACATCACACTACTATCATCACACCATAGAGACTCTACACCTCCCCTCCAATCAGACATCACACTACTATCATCACACCATAGAGACTCTACACCTCCCTCCAATCAGACATCACACTACTATCATCACACCATAGAGACTCTACACCTCCCTCCAATCAGACATCACACTACTATCATCACACCATAGAGACTCTACACCTCCCTCCAATCAGACATCACACTATACTATCATCACACCATAGAGACTCTACACCTCCCCTCCAATCAGACATCACACTACTATCATCACACCATAGAGACTCTACACCTCCCTCCAATCAGACATCACACTACTATCATCACACAATAGAGACTCTACACCTCCCTCCAATCAGACATCACACTACTATCATCACACCATAGAGACTCTACACCTCCCTCCAATCAGACATCACACTATACTATCATCACACCATAGAGACTCTACACCTCCCCTCCAATCAGACATCACACTACTATCATCACACCATAGAGACTCTACACCTCCCTCCAATCAGACATCACACTACTATCATCACACCATAGAGACTCTACACCTCCCTCCAATCAGACATCACACTATACTATCATCACACCATAGAGACTCTACACCTCCCTCCAATCAGACATCACACTACTATCATCACACCATAGAGACTCTACACCTCCCTCCAATCAGACATCACACTATACTATCATCACACCATAGAGACTCTACACCTCCCTCCAATCAGACATCACACTACTATCATCACACCATAGAGACTCTACACCTCCCTCCAATCAGACATCACTATACTATCATCACACCATAGAGACTCTACACCTCCCCTCCAATCAGACATCACTATACTATCATCACACCATAGAGACTCTACACCTCCCCTCCAATCAGACATCACTATACTATCATCACACCATAGAGACTCTACACCTCCCTCCAATCAGACATCACTATACTATCATCACACCATAGAGACTCTACACCTCCCCTCCAATCAGACATCACACTACTATCATCACACCATAGAGACTCTACACCTCCCCCCAATCAGACATCACACTACTATCATCACACCATAGAGACTCTACACCTCCCTCCAATCAGACATCACACTACTATCATCACACCATAGAGACTCTACACCTCCCTCCAATCAGACATCACACAACTATCATCACACCATAGAGACTCTACACCTCCTCCAATCAGACATCACACTACTATCATCACACCATAGAGACTCTACACCTCCCTCCAATCAGACATCACACTACTATCATCACCCATAGAGACTCTACACCTCCCTCCAATCAGACATCACACTACTATCATCACACCATAGAGACTCTACACCTCCCTCCAATCAGACATCACACTACTATCATCACACCATAGAGACTCTACACCTCCCCTCCAATCAGACATCACATATCACACTACTATCATCACACCATAGAGACTCTACACCTCCCTCCAATCAGACATCACACTACTATCATCACACCATAGAGACTCTACACCTCCCCTCCAATCAGACATCACACTACTATCATCACACCATAGAGACTCTACACCTCCCTCCAATCAGACATCACACTATACTATCCTCTAGTATATAACCCTGGTTTCTACAGACTCTACACCTCCCTCCAATCAGACATCACACTATACTATCCTCTAGTATATGACCCTGGTTTCTACAGACTCTACACCTCCCCCCAAACAGACATCACACTATATATATCATCACACCATACAGACTCTACACCTCCCCCCAATCAGACATCACACTACTATCATATAGCTGTATCTAGCTCCACAGATCAATACCTAACACGCTGTAATATCTAGCTGTATCTAGCTCCACAGATCAATACCTAACACGCTGTAATATCTAGCTGTATCTAGCTCCACAGATCAATACCTAACACGCTGTAATATCTAGCTGTATCTAGCTCCACAGATCAATACCTAACACGCTGTAATATCTAGCTGTATCTAGCTCCACAGATCAATACCTAACACGCTGTAATATCTAGCTGTATCTAGCTCCACAGATCAATACCTAACACGCTGTAATATCTAGCTGTATCTAGCTCCACAGATCAATACCTAACACGTTGTAATATCTAGCTGTATCTAGCTCCACAGATCCAATACCTAACACGCTGTAATATCTAGCTGTATCTAGCTCCACAGATCAATACCTAACACGCTGTAATATCTAGCTGTATCTAGCTCCACAGATCAATACCTAACACGCTGTAATATCTAGCTGTATCTAGCTCCACAGATCAATACCTAACACGCTGTAATATCTAGCTGTATCTAGCTCCACAGATCAATACCTAACACGCTGTAATATCTAGCTGTATCTAGCTCCACAGATCAATACCTAACACGCTGTAATATCTAGCTGTGTCTAGCTCCACAGATCAATACCTAACACGCTGTAATATCTAGCTGTATCTAGCTCCACAGATCAATACCTAACACGCTGTAATATCTAGCTGTATCTAGCTCCACAGATCAATACCTAACACGCTGTAATATCTAGCTGTATCTAGCTCCACAGATCAATACCTAACACGCTGTAATATCTAGCTGTATCTAGCTCCACAGATCAATACCTAACACACTGTAATATCTAGCTGTATCTAGCTCCACAGATCAATACCTAACACGCTGTAATATCTAGCTGTATCTAGCTCCACAGATCAATACCTAACACGCTGTAATATCTAGCTGTATCTAGCTCCACTAATCAATACCTAACACGCTGTAATATCTAGCTGTATCTAGCTCCACAGATCAATACCTAACACGCTGTAATATCTAGCTGTATCTAGCTCCACAGATCAATACCTAACACGCTGTAATATCTAGCTGTGTCTAGCTCCACAGATCAATACCTAACACGCTGTAATATCTAGCTGTATCTAGCTCCACAGATCAATACTAACACGCTGTAATATCTAGCTGTGTCTAGCTCCACAGATCAATACCTAACACGCTGTAATATCTAGCTGTATCTAGCTCCACAGATCAATACCTAACACGCTGTAATATCTAGCTGTATCTAGCTCCACAGATCAATACCTAACACGCTGTAATATCTAGCTGTATCTAGCTCCACAGATCAATACCTAACACGCTGTAATATCTAGCTGTATCTAGCTCCACAGATCAATACCTAACACGCTGTAATATCTAGCTGTATCTAGCTCCACAGATCAATACCTAACACGCTGTAATATCTAGCTGTATCTAGCTCCACAGATCAATACCTAACACGCTGTAATATCTAGCTGTATCTAGCTCCACAGATCAATACCTAACACGCTGTAATATCTAGCTGTGTCTAGCTCCACAGATCAATACCTAACACGCTGTAATATCTAGCTGTATCTAGCTCCACAGATCAATACCTAACACGCTGTAATATCTAGCTGTATCTAGCTCCACAGATCAATACCTAACACGCTGTAATATCTAGCTGTATCTAGCTCCACAGATCAATACCTAACACGCTGTAATATCTAGCTGTATCTAGCTCCACAGATCAATACCTAACACGCTGTAATATCTAGCTGTACCAGCTCCACAGATCAATACCTAACACGCTGTAATATCTAGCTGTATCTAGCTCCACAGATCAATACCTAACACGCTGTAATATCTAGCTGTATCTAGCTCCACAGATCAATACCTAACACGCTGTAATATCTAGCTGTATCTAGCTCCACAGATCAATACCTAACACGCTGTAATATCTAGCTGTATCTAGCTCCACAGATCAATACCTAACACGCTGTAATATCTAGCTGTATCTAGCTCCACAGATCAATACCTAACACGCTGTAATATCTAGCTGTATCTAGCTCCCACAGATCAATACCTAACACGCTGTAATATCTAGCTGTATCTAGCTCCACAGATCAATACCTAACACGCTGTAATATCTAGCTGTATCTAGCTCCACAGATCAATACCTAACACGCTGTAATATCTAGCTGTATCTAGCTCCACAGATCAATACCTAACACGCTGTAATATCTAGCTGTATCTAGCTCCACAGATCAATACCTAACACGCTGTAATATCTAGCTGTGTCTAGCTCCACAGATCAATACCTAACACGCTGTAATATCTAGCTGTATCTAGCTCCACAGATCAATACCTAACACGCTGTAATATCTAGCTGTATCTAGCTCCACAGATCAATACCTAACACGCTGTAATATCTAGCTGTATCTAGCTCCACAGATCAATACCTAACACGCTGTAATATCTAGCTGTATCCTAGCTCCACAGATCAATACCTAACACGCTGTAATATCTAGCTGTATCTAGCTCCACAGATCAATACCTAACATGTAATATCTAGCTGTATCTAGCTCCACAGATCAATACTCTAACACGCTGTAATATCTAGCTGTATCTAGCTCCACAGATCAATACCTAACACGCTGTAATATCTAGCTGTATCTAGCTCCACAGATCAATACCTAACACGCTGTAATATCTAGCTGTATCTAGCTCCACAGATCAATACCTAACACGCTGTAATATCTAGCTGTATCTAGCTCCACAGATCAATACCTAACACGCTGTAATATCTAGCTGTGTCTAGCTCCACAGATCAATACCTAACACGCTGTAATATCTAGCTGTATCTAGCTCCACAGATCAATACCTAACACGCTGTAATATCTAGCTGTATCTAGCTCCACAGATCAATACCTAACACGCTGTAATATCTAGCTGTATCTTGCTCCACAGATCAATACCTAACACGCTGTAATATCTAGCTGTATCTAGCTCCACAGATCAATACCTAACACGCTGTAATATCTAGCTGTATCTAGCTCCACAGATCAATACCTAACACGCTGTAATATCTAGCTGTGTCTAGCTCCACAGATCAATACCTAACACGCTGTAATATCTAGGGCGGCAGGGCGGCAGGTAGCTTAGTGGGTAAGAGCGTTGTGCCAGTAACCGAAAGGTCGCTGGTTCTAATCCCCGAGCCGACTAGGTGAAAAATCTGTCGATGTGCCCTTAAGCAAGGCACTTAACCCTAATTGCTGATGTAAGTCGCTCTGGATAAGAGCGTCTGCTAAATGACTAAAATGTAAATGTAAATCTAGCTGTATCTAGCTCCACAGATCAATACCTAACACGCTGTAATATCTAGCTGTATCTAGCTCCACAGATCAATACCTAACACGCTGTAATATCTAGCTGTATCTAGCTCCACAGATCAATACCTAACACGCTGTAATATCTAGCTGTATCTAGCTCCACAGATCAATACCTAACACGCTGTAATATCTAGCTGTATCTAGCTCCACAGATCAATACCTAACACGCTGTAATATCTAGCTGTGTCTAGCTCCACAGATCAATACCTAACACGCTGTAATATCTAGCTGTATCTAGCTCCCACAGATCAATACCTAACACGCTGTAATATCTAGCTGTATCTAGCTCCACAGATCAATACCTAACACGCTGTAATATCTAGCTGTATCTAGCTCCACAGATCAATACCTAACACGCTGTAATATCTAGCTGTATCTAGCTCCACAGATCAATACCTAACACGCTGTAATATCTAGCTGTGTCTAGCTCCACAGATCAATACCTAACACGCTGTAATATCTAGCTGTATCTAGCTCCACAGATCAATACCTAACACGCTGTAATATCTAGCTGTATCTAGCTCCACAGATCAATACCTAACACGCTGTAATATCTAGCTGTATCTAGCTCCACAGATCAATACCTAACACGCTGTAATATCTAGCTGTATCTAGCTCCACAGATCAATACCTAACACGCTGTAATATCTAGCTGTATCTAGCTCCACAGATCAATACCTAACACGCTGTAATATCTAGCTGTATCTAGCTCCACAGATCAATACCTAACACGCTGTAATATCTAGCTGTATCTAGCTCCACAGATCAATACCTAACACACTGTAATATCTAGCTTTATCTAGCTCCACAGATCAATACCTAACACGCTGTAATATCTAGCTGTATCTATCTCCACAGATCAATACCTAACACGCTGTAATATCTAGCTGTATCTAGCTCCACAGATCAATACCTAACACGCTGTAATATCTAGCATTTAGCAGACGCTCTTATCCAGAGCGACTTACAGTTAGTGAGTGCATACATTTTTTCTTTTTCATACTGCCCCCCGTGGGAATCGAACCCACAACCCTGGCGTTGCAAGCGCCATGCTCTACCAACTGAGCTACACTGGGGGGCCCCGAACAAAAAATATAAACGCAAAATGCAACAATTTCAACGATTTTGCTGAGTTACAGTTCATATAAGAAAAATCAATCAGTTTGAATAAATTCATTTCACATGACTGGGCAGGGGGTGCAGCCATGGGTGGGCCTGGGAGGGCATAGGCCCACCCACTGGGGAGCCAGGCTCAGCCAATCAGAATGAGTTTTTCCCCACAAAAGGCTTTATGGAAACTGCTCTGGTGGACATTCCTGCAGTCAGCATGCCAATTGCACACTCCTTCAAAATTTGAGACATATGTGGTATTGTGACAAAACTGCACATTTTAGGCCTTTTATTGTCCCCAGCACAAGGTGCACCTCTGTATTTTTCATGCTGTTTAATAAGATTCTTGAT
>NW_025535427.1:0-7500 GCF_020615455.1 Coregonus clupeaformis | reverse complement strand
AGCAGGCCACAAATGTGCATGTGTCTGCTCAAACGGTCAGAAACAGACTCCATGAAGGTGGTATGAGGGCCCGACGTCCACAGGTGGGGGTTGTGCTTACAGCCCAACACCGTGCAGGACGTTTGGCATTTGCCAGAGAACACCAAGATTGGCAAATTCGCCACTGGCGCCCTGTGCTCTTCACAGATGAAAGCTGGTTCACACTGAGCACATGTGACAGACGTGACAGAGCCTGGAGACGCCGTGGAGAACGTTCTGCTGCCTGCAACATCCTCCAGCATGACCGGTTTGGCGGTGGGTCAGTCATGGTGTGGGGTGGCATTTCTTTGGGGGGCCGCACAGCCCTCCATGTGCTTCGCCAGAGGTAGCCTGACTGCCATTAGGTACCGAGATGAGATCCTCAGACCCCCTTGTGAGACCATATGCTGGTGCGGTTGGCCCTGGGTTCCTCCTAATGCAAGACAATGCTAGACCTCATGTGGCTGGAGTGTGTCAGCAGTTCCTGCAAGAGGAAGGCATTGATGCTATGGACTGGCCCGCCCGTTCTCCAGACTTGAATCCAATTGAGCACATCTGGGACATCATGTCTCGCTCCATCCACCAACGCCACGTTGCACCACAGACTGTCCAGGAGTTGGCAGATGCTTTAGTCCAGGTCTGGGAGGAGATTCCTCAGGAGACCATCCGCCACCTCATCAGGAGCATGCCAGGCGTTGTAGGGAGGTCATACAGGCACGTGGAGGCCACACACACTACTGAGCCTCATTTTGACTTGTTTTAAGGACATTACATCAAAGTTGGATCAGCCTGTAGTGTGGTTTTCCACTTTAATTTTGAGTGTGACTCCAAATCCAGACCTCCATGGGTTGATACATTTGATTTCCATTGATAATTTGTGTGTGATTATGTTGTCAGCACATTCAACTATGTAAAGAAAAAATTATTTAATAATTTTTCATTCATTCAGATCTGGATGTTTATTTTAGTGTTCCCTTATTTTTTTAGCAGTCTATATATACCTACATACATACATACATACATACATACACTACATATACAGTACCCATCAAAAGTTTGGATAGTCCTTACACAGCCTGGGTGTGTTGGGTCTTGTCCTGTTGATACAAATGATTCCCCTACCCAAATCGATGGGATCTATCGCTGCAGAATGCTGTGTAGCCATGCAGCCATGTCACCAGCACACCCCACTCCTCCTCCATGCTTTCACTGTAGGAAATCCTATCATCCGTTCACCCTCACCTCGTCTCACCAAGACAAGGCAGTTGAACCAAAAATCTCCAATTTGACTCCAACCAAAAGACAAATTTCCACCGTCTAATGTCCATTGCTCAGTTATATAGATAGGAATGGAGGAGGAAGTAGGTAGGTAGGTAGGTAGATGGATATAGATAGATGATAGATAGATAGATAATATAGATAATAATGATAGATAGATATAGATAGATAGATGATGATAATATATAGATAATAGATGATAGATAATAATAGATAGTATGATAGATAGATAGATAGATAGATAGATAGATAGATAGATAGATAGATAGATAGATAGATAGATAGATAGATAGATAGATAATAGATAGATAGATGAATAGATAGATAGATAGATAGATATAGATAGATAGATGATAGATAGATAGATAGATAGATAGATGAGAGAGTGTTTAGGTTTCGGTTTGCCAGTTCCAAGCCCAGACTATACATCCTAGCCGTTATCTGAGCTATCGGTCCTGTGTGTGTTTGTGTGTGTTGTGTGTGTGTGTGTTGTGTGTGTGTTGTGTTGTGTGTGTGTTCTCCTTTCAAGTTGACAGTCATTCTGGTTCCCCCTCCCTGATCGATGCTAGTCTGTTACCCTGTATTACACACACAAACACAAACACCACACACAAACTCCACACACACACTCACACACTACTCCCTCTCTCTCTTTCTCTCACTCCAGTCTCTCTCTCTCTCTCTCTCTCTCTCTCTCTCTCTCTCTCTCTCTCTCTCTCTCTCTCTCTCTCTCTCTCTCTCTCTCTCTCTCTCTCTCTCTCTCTCTCTCTCTCTCTCTCTCTCTCTCTCTCTCTCTCTCTCTCTCTCTCTCTCTCTCTCTCTCTCTCTCTCTCTCTCTCCCCCTCTCTCTCTCTCTCTCTCTCTCCACGAGGTGTAAATTGTGTTAAGGTTCAGTAACTCAGTGCAGTGAGGTGAAGGGGTGTAAACCTGTCATCAAGTAACATTTGGTGTTAGGAGGGGGGCTGTATATCACCTGGCCTCCCCAGGCTTCCACGCCAACAACTGCTGATACTACATCTATAAATATAAATACACCTTCAACGGGGTATTCAGCTCTCTCACCCTACGGTCCAGAGCCCTACACGGGGGTATTCAACTCTCACCCTCAGGTCAGGCCCTTCACGGGTATTCAACTCTCACCTCCGGGGGTCCACCCCACAACGGGGGTATTCTCCTCTCACCCTCCGGGTTCCGGCCCTTCAGGGGGTATTCAGCTCTTACCCTACAAGGTCAGAGGCCCTACAACAGGGGGTATTCAACTCTCACCCTACGAGGTCCAGAGCCCTACAACAGGGGGTATTCAACTCTCACCCTACGAGGTCCAGAGCCCTACAACAGGGGGTATTCAACTCTTACCCTACGAGGTCCAGAGCCCTACAACAGGGGGTATTCAACTCTTACCCTACAGCCCTACAACAGTGGGTATTCGACTCTTACCCTACGAGGTCCAGAGCCCCCTAAAGAGGGGTATTCGCTCTTACCTCGTCCAGACCCCCTACAACCAGGGGGTATTCAACTCTTACCCTACGAGGTCCAGAGCCCTGCAACAGGGGGTATTCAACTCTTACCCTACGAGGTCCAGAGCCCTGCAACAGGGGGTATTCAACTCTCACCCCTGGTCACCTGCTGGGTTTTCTGTTATCCTATATTATCCAAAAACCATCATAGCTTTATTTTAAGGCTTGAATCTGAATGAGTTGGGTATGTGTAGCTCACTGTGGGAATGGTGAGAAGTGCAGTAACGTTATGGCTCCATTAGCCTAGTTAGCTAGGTGACAAGCGCAGTAATGTTATGGCTCCATTAGCCTAGTTAGCTACGTGTGAAGTGCAGTACGTTTTGGCTCCATTAGCCTAGTTAGCTAGGTGAGAACATAGTTATGCTCCCAGTTAGCCTAGTTATCTGTTAAGTGCAGTAACGTTATGGCTCCATTAACCTGTTAGCTATGACCTTATGTTTTGCTCCATTAGCCTAGTTAGCTAAGTGTGAAGTGCAGTAATGTTATGGCTCCATTAGCCTATTAACTAATCATGCAGTATTTATAGGCTCCATTAGCCTAGTTAGCTAGGTGGAACCATAATGTTATGGCTCCATTACTAGTTAATTCGGAGTGCCAGTCTTATGGCTCCATTAGCTATTAGCTGGTGAGAGTGCAGTAGGACTATGGCTCCATTAGCCTAGTTATCTGGGTGTCAAGTGCAGTAGCGTTATGGCTCCATTAGCCTAGTTATTTGGTGTGGCGTCGTAACGTTATGGCTCATTCCTATTAGCTAGGTGAGAAGCGCAGTAATGTTATGGCTCCATTAGCCTAGTTAGCTAGGTGTGAAGTGCAGTAATGTTATGGCTCCATTAGCCTAGTTAACTAATCGAGAAGTGCAGTAATGTTATGGCTCCATTAGCCTAGTTAGCTAGGTGAGCGCCCAGTAATCTTGTGCTCCATTAGCCTTTAAAACTTCAATCGAGAGGTGCAGTAACGGTTATGGCTCCATTACCTTATTTGTTAAAGTGCAGTAATGTTATGGTTCCCATTAGCCTAGTTAGCTAGGTGAAAGTGCAGTAACGTTATGGCTCCCATTAGCCTAGTTAGCTAGGTGAGAGTGCAGTAGCGTTTTTGGCTCCCATTCGCCTAGTTAGCTAGGTGAAAGTCTAATGTTATGGCTCCATTAGCCCTAGTTCAGCTAGCTCCTCAGTTGATGCAGTCTAAGACCGGTACTAATAGTAATCAGATAAATAACAAGCTAGTCTAGTGCTAGGTAACAGCTGGGTCTCTCTCTCCATGCTTACTCCCAGTGCTACTGAGCCTCCCTGTCTAACACACACTGCATCTCCCTCCCTATAAGTCTCTCTCTCTCTCTCTCTCTCTCTCTCTCTCTCTCTCTCTCTCTCTCTCTCTCTCTCTCTCCTCTCCCTCTCCCTCTCTCTCTCTCTCTCTCTCTCTCTCTCTCTCTCTCTCTCTCTCTCTCTCTCTCTCTCTCTCTCTCTCTCTCTCTCTCTCTCTCTCTCTCTCTCTCTCTCTCTCTCTCTCTCCCCCCCCTCTCTCTCTCTCTCTCTCTCTACAGCTCTCTCTCTCTCCCCTCTCTCTCTATGCTATCTTTTTAATAAAATAGCAAAAACAATTCTATTTTCTCTGCTTCCCTCCCTTGATACCTCCATAGGGGCTCTTTTATCCCTTTATCCTTTCGATCCGTTTTAAAAATGAATATACTCATATTGTCGGGTTAACCGTTCCATTTAAACAACCTCTAACTCCCTCACCATTTTCCTCATCATTCCAGATGATTCAAATTCAATCATGAAGTGTTTATGGAGTAATTAAGGGGACAATGGTGCGTTGAGAACCAGGCCGTTAGTGAAGGCCGTTAAGCTAGTTAGGTAGGCTAACCATCAGCTCATTTCATTTGCACAGTTTTTGGAGTTGGATCACCGTGACCAGCGATAGCTGAGGGTGTTGACTGGGCATGACTGTACTGCCGGTGTCCCCGTGACAGCCCTCTGCAAGGCATGTCCTATGTTCACCAGTGCATTAGCTGGTCTGTTATCTCCAGAGAGAAAACCCACTCCCATTCTCTCTCTCTCTCTCTCTCTCTCTCTCTCTCTCTCTCTCTCTCTCTCTCTCTCTCTCTCTCTCTCTCTCTCTCTCTCTCTCTCTCTCTCTCTCTCTCTCTCACTCTCTACCCTCCCCCTCTCTCACCTCTCTACTCTCTCTCTCTCTCTCTCTCTCTCTCTCTCTCTCTCTCTCTCTCTCCTCTCTCTCTCCCCCTCTCTCTCTCTCTCTCTCTCTCTCTCTCTCTCTCTCTCTCTCTCTCTTTCTTTCTTTCTTTCTCTCTCTCCCCTACACCTGTGATCTAACTGCCTTGGCCTCAAACCCTACCTAGCCCAACCAATCAGGTCTACGTCTCCTTACTGCGTCCTATTGGCTGATCTCTACCTTGCAACATCTCCATCTGTGTCCCGCCATCATCTAGGAAACCACCTCGGCTGCTACCATGCTGGGAAATTCCAGCTGCTCTACATCCTATTTCAACATGACTCTCTTCTCTCTCCTTCTTGACAACACCTCCTCTCTCTTCTCTAAGTCAATCTCCTCTTCTCTCTCTTCTCTCTCCTCCTCCTCTCTCTTCTCTAAGTCAATCTCCTCTTCTCTCTCTTCTCTCTCCTCCTCCTCTCTCTTCTCTCTCCTCCTCCTCTCTCTTCTCTAACTCAATCTCCTCCTCTTTCTCCTCCACTCCTCTCTCTTCTCTAAGTCAATCTCCTCTTCTCTCCTCTTCTCTCTCCTCCTCCTCTCTCTTCTCTCTCCTCCTCCCTCTCTCTTACTCTCTTCTCTCTCCTCCTCCTCTCCTCTTCTCCTCTCCTCTCCTATCCCTCTCTCTTCTCTCTCCTCCTCCTCTCTCTTCTCTCTCCTCCTCCTCTCCCTCTTTTCTCTCTCCTCCTCCTCTCTCTTCTCTCTCCTCCTCCTCTCTCTTCTCTCTCCTCCTCCTCCTCTCTTCTCCTCTCCTCCTCCTCCTCTCCTCTCTCTCCTCCTCCTCTCTCTTCTCTCCTCCTCCTCTCTCTTCTCTCCTCCTCCTCCCTCTCTCTTCTCTCCTCCTCCTCTCTCTTCTCTCTCCTCCTCTCTCTCCTCTCTCCTCCTCCTCGCTCTTCTCTCCTCCTCCTCCTCTCTCTTCTCTCCTCCTCCTCTCTCCTTCTCTCTCCTCCTCCCCTACTCTCTTCTCTCTCTCCTCCTCCTCCTCTCTTCTCTCTCCCTCCTCTCTCTCTTCTCTCTCCTCCTCCTCTCTCTCCCTCTCTCCTCCCTCCTCTCTCTCCCTCTCTCTCCTCCTCCCTCTCTTCCTCTCTCCTCCTCCTCTCTTCTCTCTCCTCCTCCTCTCTCTCTCTTCTCTCCTCCTCCTCTCTCTTCTCTCCTCCTCCTCTCTCTTCTCTCCTCCTCCTCTCTCTTCTTCTCCTCCTCTCTCTCTTCTCTCTCTTCCTCCTCTCTCTTCTCTCTCACTCCTCCTCTCTCTTCTCTCTCCTCCTCTCTCCTCTCTTCTCTCTCCTCCTCCTCTCTCTTCTCTCTCCTCCTCCTCTCTCTTCTTCTCCTCCTCCTCTCTCTTCTCTCTCCCTCCTCCCTCTCTCCTTCCCTCTCTCCTCCTCCTCTCTCTCCTCTTCTCCCTTCTTTCTTTTCATTTCTCCTTTCCACGCCGCTCCTCATCTCTCTCTCCTCTCTCCTCCTCACTCTCTCTTCTCTCTCCCTCCTCCCCTCTCTCTTCTCTCTCCTCCTCCTCTCTCTTCTCTCTCCTCCTCCTCTCTTCTCTCTCCTCCTCCCTCTCTCTTCTCTCTCCCTCCCTCCTCTCTCTTCTCTCTCCTCCACTCCTCCTCCTCTTCCTCTCACTCTACTCCTCTCTCTTTCTCTCCTCCCTCCTCTCTCTTCTATCTCCTCCTCCTCTCTCTTCTCTCTCCTCCTCCTCTCTACTTCTCTCTCCTCCTCCCTCTCTCTTCTCTCTCCTCCTCACTCTCTCTTCTCTCTCCTCCTCCTTCTCTTCTCTCTCCTCCTCCCTCTCTTCCTTCTCCTCCTCCTCTCTCTTCCATCTCACCTCTCTCTTTCTGCCTCTCTCTCCTCCTCCTCTCTCTTCTCTCTCTCCTCTGTCCTCTCTCTTCTCTCCTCCTCCTCTCTCTTCTCTCTCCTCCTCTCTCTCTTCTCTCTCTCTTTCACCTCTCTGTCTCCTATCTCCTCCTCCTCTCTCTTCTCTCCTCCTCCTCTCTCTTCTCTCTCCTCCTCCTCTCTCTTCTCCTCTCCTCCTCCTCTCTCTTCCTATCTTCCTCCTCCTCTCTCTTCTCTCTCACTCCTCCCTCTCTCTTCTCTCTCCTCCCTCCTCTCTCTCCTCTCTCCTCCTCCTCCTCTCTTCTCTCTCCTCCCTCCCTCTCTCTTCTCTCCCCCTCCTCTCTTCTCTCTCCTCCTCCCTCTCTCTTCTCTCTCCTCCTCCTCTCTCTTCTCTCTCCTCCTCCTCTCTCTTCTCTCTCACTCCTCCTCTCTCTTCTCTCCTCCTCCTCTCTCATCTTCTCTCTCCTCCTCTCTCTTCTCTCTCCTCCTCTCTCTTCTCTCTCCTCCTCCCTCTCTCTTCTCTCTCCTCTCCCTCTCTCTTCTCTCTCTCTCCTCTCTCTCTTCTATCTCCTCCTCCTCTCTCTCTTCTCTCCTCCTCCTCTCTCTTCTCTCTCCTCCTCCTCTCTCTTCTCTC
>NW_025535426.1:0-98882 GCF_020615455.1 Coregonus clupeaformis | reverse complement strand
CTCTATACACACTACACTTATACACACTCACTTATACACACTTACCATACACTCTCACCTATACCTCACCCTATACACACCCACCTATACACACACACCTATACACACCACCAATAGACACTACACACTTATCACAACTATACACACCTACCTTCATATAGACACTCTCTATCACACTTATATACACTCTTATACACACTCTACTTATACCTCTACCTATACACTTACCTACACCCTCACTATACACACCTCACCTCTATATAGACACCTATACACACAATCCCACCTATACCACCACCTCTATACACACTCCACTTAAGCCCTCTATATAGACACTTATACACACCACACCTCTATATAGACACTATACACACTCACCTCTATACACACCTCACTCATATACCCTTCATACACACTCTATCCCCTCTAACACACCTCACATATAACCTTATACACACTCTCACCTCTATACACACTCTCACCTCATACACACTCACTCTATATAGACACTATACACACCACACTCATATAGACACTCTCTATACACACCTCAGCTCACACACACACTCAGCTCTATACACACCTCACCTCTATATAGACACTTTCTATACACACCACACCTCTATACAGACACCATACACACTCACACCTCCTATACACACTCTACATCTATACACACCTCACTCTATATAGACACATACACACCTCACCAACACACCACACTATACACACCACAACATTCTATACACACTCACTCTATACACACCCTCACTATACACACTCACCTCTATACACACACTTCCTATACACACTCACTTTACTCTACACTCTATAAACTTTCACTTATACACACTCTCACCTTATATACACACTTACTACTTATACACACCACATTCATACAGACACTATACCATCTATACACCCTTCTATATACACTCACTTTATACACTCTTTTCACTTATAACCTTATTACTCATCTATATACACACTTGCTTTATACACTTCTTTTAATCACTTTATATACACTCACACTCTATATATAACTTATACACACTCCCATGACACTTCATACCACTTCACTTATATTTATACACTACTTTTACACACCAACACCTACATACCTCACTTCTATATACACACCACTTACACCATACACCCTATAACACACTCTACATACACACTTCTATACACACACTCACCCTTCTATACCTCACTCTATATACACCCCACTCTATACAAACACACTTTCTATACACACCACACAATAGACACCTAACACTACACTTATACACACTCTACCCTATACACACTCCCTCTATATAGACACCTCTATACACACAACCCTATATAGAACTACTATACCACTCACTCTATATACACACTATACACACTTACTAAAACACTTTAACAACAACACTCTATATAGACACCTCTATACACACCCACCTCTACACCCTACCTTCTATACACACCTCACTTATATAACACCTCTATACACCCCACTCTATATACACACTCTCTATACACACCTACACCTCTATACACACCCCCACCTCTATACACACCTCACCTCTATATAGACACCTTATACACACCCACACTTTTTTATAGACACCTTATACACACTCACCTCTATACACTCCACTTATACACACTCACTATATAGACACCTCTATAACACACTTAACACCATAGCATCACATACCACCTTATACCCCAATCCATACCCTCTATAACTCAACACTTATACAACCCCTTTATACACACTCACCTATATAACACTTATACACACCACTCTATATAGACACTCTATACACACTCTACCTTATATACACTCTACCTATACACACTTCACTAATCCCTTATATAGACACCTCTATCACACCACACCCTATACACACCACACCCATACACACCTCACTCTATACAGACACCCTCTATACACTCCACTAAACACTTCTATACACACCTATAGACTCCACCCCACACACTTACTTCATACACACTCTACCTTATACCACCTCACTTTCATAGACACTCTATACACACCCCTCATAGCACCTATACACACCTCACCTCTATATAGACACCTTTATACACACTCACCTCTATACACACCTCACCATACACACTCACCTCTATACACACCACACCTATACACACCCACTTCTATACATACTCACCCTATACACACATACATATACTCTCACTTATATGATACTTTATATACCACTCCATATAGACACCACCTATACCACTTTCACTATATACACTCCCTCTATATACACCTCACTCTATACACACTTCACTCCTATAGATACCTCTATACACACTCACTCTATACACACCTCACCTATATAGACACTTTTATACACACTTTCACTTATACACATCTCACTCTATACACACACATCCTATACACTACACAACACCTATACACCTCTCACTTCTATACACGCCTCTATACACACTCTCACTATATAGACACTTTTAACACCTCCCTCTATATACACTTCACTTTCTATACCACTCACCCTATACCCTATATACCCTAACCTACTATACACACTACACTCTATACACACCCACACTCTATATGACACCTCTTATATAACTTCTACCTCTATACACACTCTCACTTCATACACCTTCACTTTATACACACCACTTTATACACACACATACCCCTATACACACTTTCACCCTATAACACTATCATCACACACACTACACTTATACACTCACCTATATAGACACTTCTATACACACTCACCTCTATATACCCTATAACACACTCTACTCTATATAGACACTATACACTACTCTATACACACTTCACCATATAGACACCTATACACCTCTACTATACACACTCACACTTATACAACACTACTTATATACACCTTATACACACTACTCTCTATACACACTCCACCTCTATAGACACTTCTATACACACCTACACTTATATAGACACTTTATACACACTCTCACTTCTATATACACACCTACTATACACACCACACCTCTATATAGACACCTCTATACACACCTCACCTCACACCACCTTATACACACCACTCTATACACACACACCTCTATACACACTACACTCTATATAACACTATACACACCACACTCTATATACACACTCTCTATACACACCTCACTCTATATAGACACCCTATACACACTCACTTATACACACCTACACACCACCTTCTATATAACCTCTTATACACACTTTCACCTCTATACACACTCTACACTCATACACACCACACTTTCTATACACACCACACTTTATACACCCACACTTATATACACATACACACTACTCTATATAGACACTCCTTATACCCACATACTTAACCCTATACACACTCACTTCTACACATACTCACTTTCTATACACACTTTCACTTCTATATAGACACTTTATACACCCACCCTATATAGACACTTCTATACCACCACCTCTATACACCTCCCTATACACACCTCACTCTATATAGACCTTTTATACACACTACACTATACCTTCTATACACACTCTCACTTCATACAACTACACTACTCTTCACTTTATATAATACTTATACTTCCTAAGATACTTTCTATACTATCACTTATACTACAACCCTATTATAGATACTTCTATACATACTCACTTTACATACTACTTTATATTATATACATACTCTCATATACTACACTTTATACACACTACACTCTATACACACTACTATAAATTCTATACACACTATATATACTATCTTTCATATAGAACTCTATACACACTCTCACTTATACACACCTCACTCTATAGACACTTCTATACACACCACACTATATAGACACTATACACACCACTTCTATACACACTCTCACTTATACACCCTCACCTCTATAAGACACTTATACACTACACTCATATAGAACCTATAACACCACCACACTCCACCTATACACACCCCCATATACACACTCATACACCTCACACCTCTATACACACTCTACTCTATACACACCTCACTCTATATAGACACTTCTATACACACTCTCACCTATACACACCTCTACCTCTATACACACTCTCACTTTCTATATAGACACTTCTATACACACTCACCTCTATATAGACACTCTATACACACTCCACCCCTATACACACCACTTATACCACCACACCTATACACCACTTCTATACACACTCCACTCTATATAGACACTTCTATACACACTTCACTTCTATACACCTCCACTCTATACACTACTCTACTCTATAGAACCTATACACACCTCCTTATACCCTATATACACCTCACATACACACCACTTATATACACTCACCTATACCTTATACTCATACTCATATCTATATACACACTTCTATATACACACTCACTATATTCACACTCCACTATATAGACACCTTATACACACTTCACTCTATATACATCACTTATACACACTTCACTTTCTATACACACCCACTATATACACTCTATACACACTCTAACACTCACTCTATACACACTACCCTCACTATACACACTTATACACACTCACTCAAAACACTCTATACACACTCTCACTCTACGCACACTTCTCTATAACTTCTATATACACTTCACTTTATATACACTCCACTTATACATACTCATTTATACACACCTAAGACTCTAACAACTCTTCTATACACACTATCACCCTATACACACTCTCACCTATACACACCCATATAGACACTTCATACACACTCACTCATACACACCCCACCTATACACTACTTTATACACCCACATACACCTCACTCTATATACCTTTCAGTTATACACACTCTCACTCTATATAGACCTTTTATACATTTCACATAGACACTTACTATACACCACACTCTATAGACCTTTACTCTATATACTACACTTTGTACACACTCCACTCTCTATACACTCACTTTTATATACACTCTACTATACACCTTACACCTTTCTATATCACACTCTCACTCTCTATACACACTCTATACACACTCACACCTCATATAGACACTCCATACACACTCACCTATACACACTACACTCTATACACACCACACTTCTACATAACACTCTATACACACTCTCACCTCTATACACCCTACCTCTATACACACTCTCACCTATACACACACTCTATACACATTATATACACTTATACAACTTTACTTTCTATACACACACTTTCTATACACACTCCACTTCTACATACACCCTATACACACTACCTTCTATAGACACTCTATACACACCTACACTCTATATACACTTCATACACACTCTACACCTATACACACCCTACATCTCTATACACACTACACTTCTACCCACACTAACACCTATATACACACCACCTATACACACTTCACTCTATACACACTCCCACTCTATATAGACACTTATACACACTCACTCTATATAGACACTTCTATACACACCCACTCTATACACACCACACTCTATACACACTCACTTATACACACACCTATACACACCCACCTCTATACACACTTCACCTATACACACTCCAAACACCTCACAAACACACTACACTTCTATACACTACTACACCTTATATAGACACTTTATACACACTATACTCTACACACACTACTCTATACACACCACTTATATAGACACCTATACACACCACACTCTATATAGACACTCTATATACACCTATAACACTCTATACACACCTTACCTATACACACTCACACTTCTATATAGACCAACACACTCACCTATAAGACACTCTATACACACTTACCCTATACACACTCACTCTCTATACACACTTCACTTATACACACTCTCACTTATATAGACACTCTATACACACCACACTTTCTATATAGACACTTCCATACACACTCCCACCTCTATACAACTCACTATACACACCACCTATATAGACACCTATAACCTCCACTTCTATATAGACACTTATACACACCCACTTCTATACAACACTCTATACACACTTTCACTCTATATAGACACTTCTATACACCTACACTCTCTATATAGACACTTTATACACACTCACTTTCTATACACACTCACTATACACACTACTTATAGCACTTCTATACACACCACACTCTATATAGACACTTCTATACACACTTACATATACACACCTATCTATACACACTTCACTTTATATAGACACTTTCTATACACACTCTACTTTCTATATAACTCCACTTTATACACACTATACTTCATATAGACACTCTATACACACCTCACTTATATACACCACTTTCTATACACACCACTCTATATACATATTTATACACACTTTACTCTAACACTTTATCATACTCACTCTATATAGACACTTTCTATACACTCTCACTTCTATACACACCACCTCTATATAGACACTTATACACACTACCTATACACACCTCACTCTATACACACCTCACTCTATACACACTCACCCTATATAGACACTTATACACACTCTCACCTCTATACACACCCTCACTTCTATACACACCACTCTATATAGACACTTCTATACACACTACACTTTCTATAGACACTCTATACACACTCTACCCTATACACACTCACCTATATAGACACTCTATACACACTTACTTTATATACCTTTACTTCATACACACTCCACTTATACACACTTTACCCTATAGATACTCTTATACCACCACTATATACACTCACTTCATACACACTTCACTTTCTATATAGACACTCTATACACACTACACTTCTATATACACTCACTTCTATACATACTCTACTTATATACACTCTCACTATATAGCACTCTATACACACTCCACCTTCTATACACACTCACTTCTATACACCTCACTGCTATACACACTCTCACTCTATATAGACACTTATATACACCTACTTATACACACTTCACTATACACCTTTCACTCTATATAGACACCTATACACACTACACCTTCTATAGACACTTCATACACACCTCACTCTATACACACTTCACACTCTATACACACTTTCACTTCATATAGACACTCTATACACACACACTCTATATAGACACTCTATACACACCACACCTTATACACACTCACATCTATACACACTCACTCTATATAGACACTCTATACACACCACCTCTATACACACTACACTTCTATACACACTACCACTCTATACTACACTTATATACACTCACTTATACCACTTACTTCTATACACACTTTCACTCTATACACACCACACCTCTATACACACACCTCTATAGCACTCTATACACACCTCACTCTATACAGACTCTACTTTATACACACTTCACTCTATACACACGTTTCTACACACTACACTCTATATAGACACTTTATAACACACTACACTCTATATAGACACCTATACACACTCCACCCTATATACCACTCTTTATACACACCCACCTCTATACACACTTCTATACACACTCCACCTCTATATACACCACCATACACCACTCTATACACACCACACTCTATATAGACACCTATACACCCACTCTATATACACACTCTATACACACTCTCACTTTATACACACACACTCTATACACACACTCTATATACACCACTTTCTATACACACCTCACTCTATATACACTTCACTATAACACACCTCACTCTATATACACTACACTCTATACACACTCCACTTCTATATAGACACTCTATACACACCACACTTCTACACACACTCACTTTCATAAACACACTCTCACTCTATATAGACACTCTATACACACCCACACCTCTATAGACACCCTATACACACCCTACTCCTATACACACTACATCTTATACACCCTCACCTATATAGACACTTATACACACTCACACCTTATATAGACACTTATACACACTCACTATACACACTCTCACTCTATATACACCACTTATACACACCTCACTTATATAACACTCTATACACACCACACCCTATATAGACACCTATACACACCTCACTTCAACACACTCTTATACACACCACTAAAGACACTCAACACACTACACTTCTATATAGAACTCTATACACACCACACTCATACACACTCACTCTCTATACACACTTCACCCATAAGACACCTATACACACCACACTTTATATAGACACTCTATACACACCCACTCTATACACACTCACTCTATACACACTTTCACTCTATATAGACACTTCTATACACCTCACTCTATAGACACCTCTATACACACTCACTCCATACAACCAGCTCTATACACACCACACTCTATATAGACACTCTAAACACACACTCTATACACTCTATACACACTCACTCTCTATACACACTCACCTCTATACACACCTACTCTATATAGACACTTTTATACACACACATCTATACACACTCTCTATACACACTCACTATACACACTCTCACTTCTATACACACTCCACTCTATATAGACACTTTATACACACTACACTCTATATACACTCTCTATACACACTCTCACTCTATATAGACACCTATACACACCACTCCTATATAGACACTCTATACACACTCTACCCAATACATTATACACACTCTCACTCTATACACACTCTACCTTCTATACACACCTCACCTCTATATAGACACTCTATACACACCATACACACCCACCTATATAACACTCTCTATACACACCCACCATACACACTCTACTTCTATACACACCACTTATACACACACACCCTATATACACACTCCTATACACACCTTCTATATACACTCACTATACACACTTCACCTCTATATAACACTCTATACACACACCTCTATATAACTCACTCTATACACACCACTCTATATACACTCACTCTATACACACTCTCACTTCTATACACACTCTATATACACAACTTCTATACACACTCTCACTTCTATACACACTACCCTATATAGACACTCTATACACAACCCACCTATACACACTTCACTCTATATAACACACTTTATACACACTTCACTCTATATAGACACTTCGATACACACCTCACTCTCTATACACACTCTATACACACACTCACCTCATATAGACACTCTCTATACACACCTCACCTCTATATAGACACCTCTATAACACACCACACTTCTATACACACCTCACCTCTATACAACACCTCTATACACACTCACTCTATACATACACACTTCTATACACACTCCACTCTATATAGACACTTTATACACACTCTCACTCTATACACACCCACTTCTATATAGACACTTCTATACACACTCACTCATACACACTCCACTCTATACACACTCACTTCATACACACTTCATACAATCCACTTATACACACACTTATACACACTCCACTTATACAGATACCTATACCTTATATAACACTTTTATACACACCCACTATATAGACACTTCTATACACCTTCACCTCTATACACACTCACCATATAGACCCCTATACACACTCACCTATACACACTTTTATACACACTCTCACCTCTATAACACTTTATACACTCACATCTATACACACTCACCTTATAGACACTCTATACACCCTTACACTCTATATAGACACCTCTATACACACTCACCTATACACTCTCACTTATACCCACACCTATATAGACACTCTCTATACACACCCACCTCTATACACACCTCACTCTATACACACCACTCATAACACACATACACATCTCTATACAACTCACTCTATATAGACACTTATACACACTCTCACTTTCTATATACACACCTATACACACCTCACTTTATACACACTCACTCATACACACACACTCTATATAGACACTCTATACACACTTCACTCTATATAATCACTTCTATACACACTCACCTATACACACCACACTTATATACACTATACACACACTCTATAGACGCTTATATACACACTCACTCTATATAGACACTTATACACACTACACTATACCACTCTACCTCATACCACTCACTTCTATACCACTCACTCTATACACACTCTCACTTCTATAGACACTTTTATACACACTCACTCTATATAGACACTCTCTATAGCACACCACTCTCTATACATACTCTCACTCTATACACACCTCACTTCTATATAGAACTCTATACACACCTCACCTCTATACACACCATACACCTCACTCATATACACATACACTACCATAACACTCTCACTTATACAGACCTTCTATACACACTACACTCTATATAGACACTTCTATACACACTCGACTTAACACACTCACTCTATACATACACACCACTCTATATAGACACTTCTATACACACCACACTTTATACCACCTACTTCTATAGCACACTTCACCTCTATACACACCTATACAACTCTATATAGACACTCTATACACACTCACTCTCTATACACACTCTCACTTATAGACACTCTATACACACCACACTCTATATAGACACTTATACACACTCTCACTCTATACACACTCTCACTTCATACACACTCACTCTATATACACTACTTTATACACACCCACACTCTATATAGACACTTTCTATACACACTACACTTCTATACACTCTATACACCTCACCTCTATAGACACTTCTATACACACTACACTCTATATAGACACTTCTATACACACTCTCACCTCTATACACACACTCTATACACACTTCACTCTATACACGACACCTATACACACACTCTATACACACCTCTATACACACTTACACTCTATACACACTTCTACTCTATACACACTCATATAACACTATACACACTACACTTTCTATACACTCACTTTCTAATACATACTTATACATACTCACTTCTATACACATCCACTTCTATATACACTCTACTCTATATACACTTTTACCTATACACACTCCTCTATAGACACTTATACACACCACACTCTCTATATAGACACCTATACACACTCTCACTCTATACAACTACACTCTATACACACTACACTCTATACACACTCACTATACACACTTCTATACACACTCTCACCTATACACACTCACCTCTATATACCACACCTCAATAGACACTCTATACACACCCCACTCTATATAGACACCTCTATACACACCACTCTATACACACCCACCTCTATACACACTCTATACACACTCTACCTATACACACTTTCACTCTATACACACTCTCACTTATACACCTCACTCTATACACACTCACACTCTCTATACCTCCACTCTATACACACCATTACACACTCACTTTCTATACACACTCTCACTCTATATAGACACTCTATACACACTCACCTATATAGACACTCTCTATACACACTACACCTCTATACACCTACTTCTATACACACCTCACTTCTATATAGACACTCTATACACACCACACTCTATAGACACTTATACACACCCACTCTATACACACTCACGTATCACACTCACCTCTATATAGACACTTCTATACACACTCACCTTTATATAGACACTCTCTATACACACTCTCACCTCTATACACACTCAGCTTTCTATACACACTCTCACTCTATATAGACACTTTATACACACTCACTCTATATAGACACTTCTATACACACCTCACTTCAACACACCCACCTCTATACACACCTCACCTCTATATAGACACCTTATACACACTACACCCTATAAACACCTCTATACACACCTCACCTCTATACACACCTCACTCTATACCACACAACACTCCACTCTATATAGACACCTCTATACACACCCTCACTTCTATACACACCACACCTCTATATACACACTCTTATACACACCCACACTCTATATAGACACTCTATACACACCTTACCTCTATACACACCACACTTATATACACTTACTCTATACACACACTCTATACACACCTACACTCTATATAGACACTTTCTATACACTTACTTACACATACTACTTATAACACTCACTCTATACACACTCTACTTTATACACACTCTCATTTATATACACCTACCTATACACACTCTACCTCTACACATACTCACTTTCTATACACACCTACACTCTATATACACATCTTCTATACACACACACTCTATATAGACACTCTCTCTATACACACATACTTACATACACTATACACACCTCACTTATATAGACACTCTATACACAACACCTATATAGACACCATCACACCTCACCTCTATAACACTCACTTCTATATAGACACTTTCTATACACACTCCACTATACACACACTTCTATACACACTCTACCTCTATACAACCTTCTATACACACCTACCTCTATATAGACACTTCTATACACACTTCACTTTCTATACACACTTTCACTTATACACACCTACACTCATACACACCACTTTATACACACTCTCTAACACACCACTCTATATAGACACTCTATACACACTCACCTATATAGACACTTCATACACACACACTCTATACACACTTCACTCTATACACACTACACTCTATACACACACTCTATACACACCTACCTATATAGACACTCTATACACACCACTCTATATAGACACTCTATACACACCTCACTCTATACAACTCCTCTATACACACCACACTCTCTATAGACACTCTATACACACTCACTCTATACACACTCACACACTACTATAAGACACCATACACACTCACTCTATATAGACACTATACACACCCCACCTCTATACACACTCTACTTTCTATACACACCCTCACTCTATATAGACACCTCTATACACACCACCTCTATACACACCTATATAGACACCTCTATACACACCCTCACTCCTATACACACCTACCTCTATATACACACTCTATACACACTACACTCTATACACACCTCACCTCTATACACACCTCTATACACACCTCACCTATACACACCACCCTATATAGAACTCTATACACACCCCACCCATATAGACACTTATACACACCTCACCTCTATACACACCCACCTCTATACACACCTACACTCTATACACACCCACTCTATATAACACCTATACACACTCTACCTATACACACTACTCTATACACACCTCACTTCTATACACGACACTTCTATACACACCACACTTCTATATAGACACTTCTATACACACTCTCACTCTCTACACACTACACTTTCTATACACACACCCTATACACACCACTCTCTACAGACCCTATACACTCACTATATAGACATCATATACAACCTCACTCTATACACACTTCTATACACACTCACTCTATACACACTTTCAGCTCTATACACACTTCACCTTCTATATAGACACTTCTATACACACCACACTCTATATAGACACTCTATACACACTCACTCTATACACACCACCTCTATACACACCCACTATATAGACACTTCTATACACACTCACACTTCTATATAGACACCTCTATACACACTCATTTCATACACACTCTACCTCTATACACACTTCACTCTATATAGACACTCTATACACACTACACCTATACACACAACACACTTCTATATAGACACCTATACACACCTCACCTATATAGCCTTTCATACACACTTCACTTCTATACACACTACCCTATACACACCTCACTTCATATACACTTACACCTACCATATACACTTATACACACCTCACCTCATACACACTCACCTCTATACACACTCTCACCTCTATATAGACACTTTCTATACACACCACCCTAATACCACTCTATACACACTCAACCTATATAACACTTCTATACACACTCCACTCTATATACACACCCTTTATACACACCACACCTATACACACCCCCCACTTCATACACACTACACTTTATATACACACACTCTATACACACCTCACTTCTATATAGACACTTTATACACCCACACTCTATACATACACTTCCTATACACACTCACACTCTATATAGACACTCTATACACACCACACTCTATATAGACACTCTATACACACCTCACTCTATACACACCACCCATACACACTCACCTCTATACACACCTCTATACACACCTCCTCTATACACACACTCTATACACACCCACTCTATACACACTACACTTATATAGACACTCTATACACACCACACTCTATATAGACACTTATACACACTCTTACCTTATACACACCTCACTCTATACACACCTTACCTCTATATAGACACTCTATATACACTACACTTCTATATAGACACTTCTATACACACTCACTCTATACACACTTTCACTTCATACACACTTACTTATATAACACTCTATACACACTCTCACCTATACACACTCACTCTATACACACCACTCTATACACACACACTCATACACACTACACCTATATAGACACTTTATACACACTCCCTATAACACTCACCTATATAGACACTTATACACACTACACTCTATATAGAACTTCTATACACACTACACTCTATACACACTCACCTCTATACACACTTCACTCTCTATAGACACCTCTATACACTCTCACACTCATATAGCACTCCTATACACACTCACTTCTATACACACCCACTTCATACACACTCTCACCATATAGACACCCTATACACACCACACTCTATATAGACACTCTATACACACTCACACTCTATACACACTCACTCTATACACACTCACTCTATATAGACACTTCTATACACACTCCCTCTATATAGACACCTATACACACTACTACTTCTATATACACCTATACACACTCTACTCTATACACACTCACTTTATACACACCTACTTATACACACTACTCTATATATACCTTACTCTCATACACACTCACTCTATACACACTACTCTATACACACTCTCACTCTCTATACACACTCTACAACCACGCTCTATACACACCTCACCTATATAGACACTCTCTATACACACTCACACTCTATATAGACACTCTATACACACTACACTATACACACCACTCTATACACACCACCTTCCTATACACACCACTATACACACTCACTCTCTATACACACCTCACTTTATACACACTCTCACCTCTATACACACTACACCCTATATAGACACTTTATACACACTCACACTTTCTATATAGACACTCTCTATACACACTCTCACCTCTATACACACTCTCTATACACACCACACCTATATACACACTTCTATACACACCACTCTATACACACTCACCTCTATACACACCACCTCTATACACACCACCTCTATACACACCACCTCTATACACACCTACACCTCTATATAGACACTTTATACACACCACACTTCATACACACTCTACTCTATACACACTACCTCTATAACACCACTCTATACACACTCCTCTATATAGACACTCTATACACACCACACCTATATAACACCCTATACACACCCACTCTATACACACCTCACTTCTATACACACCCACCTCGATAGACACCTCTATACACACCACACTCTATATAGACACTTCTATACACACCCACTATACACACCCCACTCTATACACACCACCTATACACACCCACTCTATACACACTCCACTTATACACACTCTCACTTCTATACCACTACCTCTATAACACACACCTATATACACACTTCTATACACACTCCACCTCTATACACACTCACTTCTATACACACCCACTTCTATACAACCTCACTTCTATACACACTCTACCTATACACACCACACTCTATATAGACACCTCTATACACACCCACTCTATACACACCACTCTATACACACTTCACTCTATACACACTCTACCTTTATAACACTTCTATACACACTACACCTCTATATAGACACCTATACACACTACACCTTATATAGACACTCCTATACACACTCACCTCTATATACACACTTATACACACTCACTTCTACATAGACACTTCAACACACCCACTCCTATATACACACCTCTATACACACTCTCACTCTATACACACTCACTCTATACACACTCACTCTATATACACCACTCTATACACACCACACCTCTATATAGACACTCTATACACACTCTCACTCTATACACACTACACCTATACACACCAACACCCAACACACTATACACACCACACCTTTATACACACTCACTTATACACACCTACTCTATACACACTCACACCTCTATACACACTTCACCTCTATATAGACACCTCTATACACACCACACTCCTATATAGACACTCTATACACACTACACTTTATATAGACACTCTATACACACTCACTCTATACACACACCCTCACTCCTATACACACTCTCACCTCTATATAGCACCTCTATACACACCACACTTTCTATAGCACCTCTATACACACTACACTTCTATATAGACACTCTATACACACCTCACCTCTATATAGACACTCTATACACACCTCACTTCTATATAGACACTTCTATACACACTCTCACTCTATACACACCCACCTCTATACACACCTAACCTACCACTTATACACACCACCTATACACACTCTACTCTATACACACTCTCACCTCTATACACACACACTTCTATACACACCACACCTCTATAGACACTCTATACACACTCACTCTATACACACTCTCACTTCTATATACACCTCACCTATACACATCACTCTATACACACCACACTCTATATAGACACTTTTATACACACTACACTCTATATAGACACTTCTATACACACTCACTCTATACACACTCACCTCTATACACACCCACTCTATATACACACTCATACACACTCACTCCATACACCACACTTTATATAGACACCTCTATACACACACCTATACACACCACTTATACACACCACTTCTATATAGACACTTTATACACACTCTCACTTTATACACACCTCACTCTATATACACACTTCTATACACACTACACTTCATATAGACACCATACACAACACACTTCTATACACACTCTCACCTCTATACACACTCCACTTATATAGACACTTCTATACACACCACACTTTATATACACACTTCTATACACCTACACTCTATACACACTCACTATACACACTCTACACTCTATAGACACCTATACACACTACACTCTATACACACTCCCTATATACACACTCACTCTATACACACCTCACTTCTATACACATTCACTCTCTATAGACACTCTATACACACTACACTCTATATAGACACTTCATACACACCACACCTCTATACACACTCACTTTATACACACCTCACCTCTATATAGACACTCATACACACTACACTCTATATAGACACCTCTATACACACTCACTCTATACACACCTCACCTCTATACACACTCTTACCTCTATATACACACTCTATACACCACACCTATATAGACACTCTATACACACTACACCCTATACACACTCACCTCTATACACACTCTACTCTATATAGACACTCTATACACACCTCACTCTCTATACACACTTTCTATACACACTCACCTCTATAAGAACTTATACACACCTCACCTCTATACACACCCACTCTATATAGACACCTCTATACACACCACACCTCTATATAGACACCTCTATACACACCTCACCTCTATACACACCCACCTCTATACACACCACACTCTATATAGACACTTCTATACACACTCTACACCTATACACACTCACCTCTATACACACCTCACTCTATACACACTACTCACCTCTATATACACTCCTATACAACACACTCATACACACCTCTATACACACTACACTCTATACACACCCACTCTATACACACCTCACCCTATACACACGCCTCTATACACACCCACTCTATATAGACACTCTATACACACCTCACCTCTATACACACTCACACTCTATATAGACACCTCTATACACACTCACCTCTATATACACCTCACTCTATACACACTCTACTTATACACACTCTCACCATAACACTCACTCTATATAGACACTCTATACACACTACACCTCTATATAGACACCTATACACACTCTCACTCTATACACACCCACTCTATATAGACACTTCTATACACACTCTCACTCTATACACACCACTCTATACACACCCCACTCTATACACACTCACTCTATACACACTCACCTCTATACACACTCTCACTTCTATACACACTCTCACTCTATATAGACACCTCTATACACACTCACACTCTATATAGACACCTTTATACACACCACTTCTATACACACTCACTTATATAGACACTCCTATACACTCTATACACACTCACTCTATATACACTCTACTATACACACTCCACTCTATATAGACACTCTATACACACTCTCACCTCTATACACACTCACCTCTATACACACTCCACCTCTATATAGACACTCCAACACACTACACTTCTATATACACACTCTATACACACCTTCTATACACACTTCACTCTATACACACTCACTCTATATAACACTCTATACACACCACACTTCTATACACACCACCCTCTATACACACCACTTTATACACACTCACTTCTATACACACTCACTTTCTATACACACTTCACTCTATACACACCACTTTATACACACCACTTTCATACACACTACACTTTATATACACTCTCACTTCTATATACACTCTACTTTCTATACACATCACTTTCTATATACTACACTCTATACACACTCTCTATACACACTTCACTTCTATACACACTTCACTTTTATACACACCTCACTCTATACACACGTTATACACACCACACTCTATATAGACCTTTCTATACACACTCACTCTATAGACACTTATACACACTCTCACTTCATACACACCACCTCTATACACACTACACTCTATATACACACTTATACACACTCTCACTATAAACCACTTTATACACACTCTACCATACACACTCACTCTATACAACTACACTTCTATATAGACACTATACACACTCTCACTCTATACACACCTCACCTCTATACACACTCACCTCTACATAACTCTATACACACTCACTTCTATACACACTCTCTACCTCTATACACACTCACTTTTATACATACTCACTTCTATACACACTACACTCTATACACACTACACTCATAAGACACTCATACACACTACACTCTATACACACTCACTCTATACACACCTTCACTCTATATAGACACCTCTATACACACACACTCTATATAGACACTTCTATACACACCACACCTCTATACACACTCACTTCTATACACACTCACCTCTATACACACTACCTCTATACACACCACACTTTCTATATAGACACTTCTATACACCACCTATACACACTCACTTTAACACACCCCTCTATACACACTCCACTTATATAGACACTTCTATACACACACACTTCTATATAGACACTCTATACACACTCCACTCTATACACACTCACCTATACACACCCACTTATATAGACACTTCTATACACACCACACTCTATATAGACACTTCTATACACACCCACCTCTATACAACCTACTCTATACACACTCACTTTATAAACACCTCTATACACACCACACTCTATATAGACACCTCTATACACACTCTCACCTCTATACACACTCACTCTATACACACCACTCTATACACACTCCACTTCTATAGACACTCTCTATACACACCCACTTCTATACACACTCACCCTATACACACCTCACCCATACACACTCTCTATACACACTTCACCTCTATATAGACACTTTCATACACACTCTACACTCTATATAGACACCTCTATACACACTCACTTATATAGACACTTTCTATACACACTCTCACTCTATACACACTCTCACTTCTATACAACTCACTCTATATAGACACTCTATACACACTCCACTTCTATACACACCTCACTTCTATACACACACACTTCTATACACACTTACACTCTATATACACTCCACTCTATACACACCTCACCTTTATACACACCACCTCTATACACACTCACTTTCTATATAGACACTCTATACACACCACACTTCATAGACACCTACCTATACACACTACTCTATACACACCTCACCTCTATACACACCACTCTATACACACTCACTCTATATAGACACTTCTATACACACTACCTCTATATACACTCACTCTATATAGACACCTATACACACTCTCACTCTATATACACTTCTCATATACACCACTCTATACACACTACCTCTATACACACCACTTTCTATACACACCACCTCTATAGACACTCTCTATACACACTACACCTATATAGACACTTCTATACACCCACTCTATACACACACCTATACACACTCACCTATACACACTCACCTATATAAACCTTATACACACTCACCTCTATACACACCACACTTCTATACACACCACACTCTATACACACTTATACACACACACTCTATATAGACACTCTATACACACCACCTCTATATAGACACTCTCTATACACACCTCACCTCATACACACCACTTCTATACACACTCTCACTCTATACACACCACTCTATACACACTACACTCTCTAAGACACCTCTATACACACCTCACTCTATATACACTACCTATACACACTCTCACCTCTATATAGACACCAACACACCCACCTCTATACACACCCACCTATATAGACACTCTATACACACTCACCTCTATACACACTCACACTCTATACACACTACACTCTATATAGACACTTCTATACACACCTACTCTATACACACTTCACTTCTATACACTTTATATACATACCACTCTATATACACACCATACACACTCTCACTCCTATACACACTCCACTCTATACACACTCACACTCTATATAGACACTCTATACACACTTCACTCTATACACACCACACCTATACACCACACTCATACAACTACCCTATACACACTCACCTCTATACCACACACTCTATACACACCCACTCTATATACACTTACACTTCTATACACACTCTCACTTATAGACACCACTCTATACACACTCACCTCTATACACACTCACTCTATACACACCACACCTATATAGACACTCTATACACACTCACACTCTATATACACCACTCTATACACACCTCACCCTATATACACTCACTCTATACACACTACACTCTATATAGACACTTCTATACACACCAACCTATACACACACTCTATACACACCTCACCTCTATATAGACACTCTATACACACCTCACCTCTATATAGACACTCTATACACACCTCACTCTATACAACTCACTTATACACACCTCACCTCTATATAGACACTCTATACACACTCACCTATACACACTCTCACTCTATACACACTCTACTTCTATACACCACTCTATACACACCTACACTCTATACACACCTCACTCTATATACACTCCACTTCTATACACACTCACCTATACACACCACACTTCTATATAGACACTTTATACACACACTTCATATACACTCACTTATACACACTTACTTCATATATACACACTTTCTATACATACTCTCAACTCTATATAGACACTTCTATACACACTCCTACTTATATATACTCTACTCTATATAGACACTTTCTATACACACCACTCTATACACACCACCTTCTATACACACTCACTCTATACACACTACACTCTATATAGACACTCTATACACACCACCTCTATACACACACCTCTATACACACCACCCTATATAGACACCTCACTCTATACACACCACCTTTATACACACTCACTCTATACACACCTCACTCTATATAGACACCTCTAACACACCCACTTCTATACACACCACCTATATAGACACCTCTATACACACCACACTCTATATAGACACTCTATACACACCTCACCCTATACACCTCACTCTATACACACCACACCTCTATACACACATCTATACACACCTCACTTCTATACACACTCTCACTTTCTATACACACACTCTACTCTATATAGACACTCTCTATACACACTTTACCCCTATATACACACTTTCTCTATATACACACCTCACTTATACACACTCTACTCTATACACACTCCACTTCTATATACACACTTTATACACACCACACTCTATATAGACACTTCTATACACACTCCACTTTATACACACCACCCTATAGACACCTATACACACCACACTCTATACACACTTCACTTCTATACACACTCCACTCTATACACACTCCACCCTATAGACACTCTATACACACTCTCACTTATACACACTCTCACTTTATACACACCTCACTCTATATAGACACTCTATACACACCACACCTCTATAGACACCTCTATACACACTCACTCTACACACACCCTCACTCTATATACACACTTCTATACACACTCTCACTATACACACTCACCTATACACACTCACTCTATACACACCACACTCTATATAGACACTCTATAACACACCTCACTTCTATACACACTTCACTTTTATACACACCCACCCTATATAGACACTTCTATACACACTCACCTCTATATAGACACTCTTATACACACTTTCACTCTATACACACTCACACTCTATATAGACACCTATACACACTCTACACTTCTATATACACTCACACTCTATACACACTCACTCTATACACACCTCACCTCTATATAGACACTCTATACACACTCTCACTCTATACACACTCACTCTATATACACTCTCACCTCTATATAGACACTCTCTATACACACTACACTTTCTATATAGACACTCTATACACACCACTCTATACACACACCACCTCTATACACACCACACTCTATATAGACACTCTATACACACCCACACTCTATACAACACCTAACACACTCTCACTTCTATACACACTCTACCTCTATACACACTCTCACTCATATAGACACTTATACACACTCTACCTCTATACCACCACCTCTATACACACTCTCACCTATACACACTCCACTCTTATACACACTCTCACCCTATATAGACACTTTCTATACACACCACACTTCTATATAGACACTTTTATACACACTCACTCTATATACACACCTCTATACACACTTTCACCTCTATATACACCACACTTTATACACACTCACACTCTATACACACTCACTCTATACACACTCTACCTCTATATACACTCACCTATACACACTCACACTTCTATATAGACACTCATACACACCACACTCTATACAGACACTCTATACACACTTTACCTCTATACACACTCACTATAACACACTCTAACACTTCTCTAACCTTTATACACACTCCACTTCTATACACACCCACTCATACACACCCACCTCTATACACACCACTCTCTATACACACCACACCTCTATATAGACACTCTATACACACCACACCTCTATATACACCCACCTCATACACACCTCACTTCTATATAGACACTCCTATACACACCACACCTCTATATAGACACCTCTATACACACCTCACCTCTATACACACCACCTCTATACACACCCACCTCTATATAGACACCTCTATACACACTACACTCTATATAGACACTCTCTATACACACTCCACCTCTATACACACCTCACTTCTATACACACTACACCTCTATACACACCTCACCTCTATATAGACACTCCTATACACACCACACCTCTATATAGACACTTCTATACACACTCACTCTATACACACCTCACTCTATACACACCTCACTCTATATAGACACCTCTATACATACTACACCTCTATATAGACACCTCTATACACACCACACCTCTATACACACCTCACTCTATACACACCCTCACCTCTATATAGACACCTCTATACACACTCACCTCTATATAGACACTTCTATACACACCCACCTATACACACTCACCCTATACACACCTCACTCATAAGACACTTATACACACTCACCTCTATATAGACACCTCTATACACACTTCACCTCTATACACACCCACCTCTATACACACCCACCTCTATATAGACACTTTCTATACACACTACACTCTATATAGACACTTCTACTTATACACACTCCACTCTATACACACCTACCTATACACACACATACCCTATATAGACACTTTATACACACTCTCACCATACACACTCTCACTATACACACTCACTATATACACACTCTATACACACTACACTTTATACACCTACATACCTCACTTATATACACTTCACCTCATATAGATACTCATACACCTCACCCAAGACACTCTCTATACACACCACCTCTATAGACACCTCTATACACACCACACCTCTATATAGACACTTCTATACACACCTCACTCTATACACACCTCACTCTATACACCCTACACTCTATATAGACACTTTCTATACACACTCATACACCACTCTATATACACACCTCTATACCACTCTCACTTTATACACACTCACTTCTATATACACTACACTCTATACACACTCATAAGACACCACTTACACACTCACCTCTATACACACCCTTAACACACTCCACCTATATAGACACTCTATACACACCCACACTCTATATAACACTCACCTCTATACACACCTCACTCATACACACCTCACTCTATACACACTCCACCCTATACACACCACTCTATATAGACACCTCTATACACACTCACCATACACACTCACTCTATAAGACACTTCTATACACACTCTCACCTCTATACACACCTCACTTCTATACACCCTCTATACACACCACTCTATATAGACACTCTATACACACCTACCTCTATATACACTCTCTATACACACCTCACCTCTATATAGACCCTCTATACACACCCTCACCTCTATATAGACACCTCTATACACACTCACTCTATACACACCTCACTCTATATAGACACTCTCTATACACACTCACACCTCATACACACCACACCTCTATACACACCTCACCTCTATATAGACACCTCTAACACACCCCCCTATACACACCACCTATAACACTCTATACACACTCTCACTCTATAAGACACCTCTATACACACCTCACTCTATACACACCCACTCTATACACACCACTCTATACATAGACACTTCTATACACACCCCACCTCTATACACACCACACCTCTAAGACCCTATACACACTCACTCTATATAGACACCTCTATACACACTCACTATATCACCTCTATACACACCCACCATACACACCCACTCAACACACTCTATACACACCTCACCTCTATACACACTCACCTCTATACACACCACCCTCTATACACACCCACTCTATACACACTCACCTCTATATAGACACTTCTATACACACCTCCACTATATAGACACTCCTATACACACACTCACTCATACACACCCACTTCTATACACACCTCACTTCTATACACACTACTCTATACACACACTCTATATACACCCACACCTCTATACACACCTCACCTCTATACACACTCCTCTATACAACACTCTCACTTCTATACACACCCCACCTCTATATAGACACTCTCTATACACACCACACCCTATATAGACACCTCTATACACACCTCACCTCTATACACACTTTCACTTCTATACACACCACTCTATACACCACCTCTATACACACACCTCTATAACACCTCTATACACACCACACTCTATACACACCCCTCTATACACACCACACTCTATATAGACACCTCTATACACACCACACCTCTATATAGACACTCTATACACACACACTCTATACAGACACTCTCTATACACACCTCACCTCTATACACACCACTCTTTATACATATACACACCACACCTCTATAGACACCTCTATACACACTCACCTCTATACACACCACTCTATACACACCTCACCTCTATATAGACACTCAACACACACTCTATAACCTCTATACACACTCACCTCTATACACACACACCTCTATACACACCACACTCTATACACACCTCTACCCTATATAGACACTCTATACACACCACCTCTATACACACCCACCTCTATATACACCACCTATACACACTCACCTCTATATAGACACTCTATACACACCTCACTCTATATACACCTACACACCCACTTATACACACTCACCTCTATACACACTCTCCACTCTATATAACACTCTATACACTACTCTATATAACACTTTCTATACACACTCACTTCTATACACACTTTCACCTCTATATAGACACTCTATACACACTACACTCTATATACACTCACTCTATACACACTCTCACTTTACACACACCCCACCTCTATACACACTCTCACTCTATACACACTCTCACTCTATACACACCACTCTATACACCACTCTATACACACTCCACTCTATACACACTACACCTCTATACACACCACACTCTATATAGACACTTCTATACACACCTACTATACACACACTCTATACACACCTCACTCTCTATACACACTCTCTATACACACCACACCTCTATATAGACACCTCTATACACACCTCACTCTATACACACCACTCCTATACACACCTCACTCTCTATAGACACCTATACACACCACACTCTATATACACACTCACCTCTATACACACCTCACTCTATACACACCCTCACCTCTATATACACCACTCTATACACACCTCACTCTATACACACCCACTCTCTATACACACCTCACTCTATACACACTCTCTATATAGACACCTCTATACACACCACACTTCTATATAGACACCTCTATACACACCACCTCTATACACACTCACTTCTATACACACCACCTCTATACACACTCCTCTATACCACACTCTATATAGACACCCCTCTATACACACTCACTCTATACACACCACTCTATACACACCACCTCTATACACACACCTCACCACACCTACATACACTTCTATACACACCACCTATACACACTCACTTCTATACACACCCACTCTATATAGACACCTCTATACACACCTACACCTCTATATAGACACCTCTATACACACCCCACCTCTATACACACCTCACCTCTATACACACCACTCTATATAGACACCTCTATACACACCCCACCTCTATATACACACTCTATACACACCTCACTCTATACACACCTCACCTCTATACACACTCACTCTATATGACACTCTACACCTATACACACTTAACACTCACTCTATACACACTCACTCCTATACACACCTCACCTCTATACACACCACACTCTATATAGACACTCATACACACCTCACTTCTATACACACCCTCTATACACACCTCACCTCTATATAGACACTTATACACACCCCTATATACACCTCTATACACACCTCACTCTCTATACACACCACTCTATACACACTCCACTCTATACACACACCAACACCTCTATACACACTCTCACTTATATACACACTTTATACACACTCACACTCTATACACACTCACTCTATATACACCCCCTCTATACACACTCACTCTATACACACCTCACTTTCTATACACACTCCCTTATACACACCTCACTCTATATAGACACTCTATACACACCTCACTCTATACACACCCACCTCTATACACACCTCACTCTATACACACCCACTCTATATAGACACCTCTATACACACTACACTCTCTATAGACACCTCTATACACACCTCACTCCTATACACACCTCACTTCTATACACACTCACACTCTATACACCCACCTATAGACACTCTATACACACCACCTATATAGACACTTCTACACACACTCACCTCTATAGACACTCTATACACACCTCACCTCTATATACACACTTCATACACACCCTATACACACCACACCTATATAGACACCTCTATACACACCTCACCTCTATACACACACCTCTATACACACCACCTCTATAGACCCTATACACACCCCTCTATACAACCACCTTATAGACACTAACACCCACTCTATATAGACACTCTATACACACTCACTCTATACACACTCACCTCTATACACACCTCACCCTATACACACTCTTATACACACCTACACTCTATACACACACTACACTTATATACACACCACACTCACCTCTATATAGACACTCCTCTATACACACCTCACCTCTATACATACACTCTATACACACCACTCTATACACACCCACCTCTATATACACACCTCACCTCATACACACTCACCTCTATACACACCTACCTCTATACACACTCTATACACACTCTCACTACACACCACCTCTATACACACCCTCTATACACGACACTTCAAAGCACACAACACACTCTATACACACCCACCTCTATACACACTCTACTATATACACACCTTCTATACACACTTCTACCTCTATATAGACCCCACTCTCTATACACACCTCACTCTCTATACACACACTCACTCTATACACACACTCTCTATACACACCCTATACACACCACACTTCTATATAGACACCCTATACACACCTCACACTCTACCACCTCTATACACACCACCCTATACACACTCTATACACACCTCACACTCTATACACACACTTCTATACACACCTCACCTCTATACACACCTCACTCTATACAACTTCACTCTATATACACACCTACTCTATACACACCACACCTCATAGACACCTCTATACACACCACACCTCTATATAGACACCTCTATACACACTCACCTCTATACACACCTCACTCTATACACACTCTCACCTCATATAGACACCTCTATACACACTCACCTCTATAGACACTTATACAGCCACCCTCACCTCTATACACACCACCTTCTACACACCACCTATATACACTCTATACACACCCCTATATACACACTCTATACACACCACACTCTATATAGACACCTCTATACACACCACCTCTATATAGACACTCTATACACACTCACCTCTATACACACTCCACTCTATATAGACACCTCTATACACCTCTCACCTCTATACACACCTCACCTCTATACACACTCTACACTCTATATAGACACTCTATACACACCTCACTCTATATAGACACTCACTCTATACACACACACTTCTATACACACCACACTCTATATACACACTCTATACACACTCACCTCTATACACACTCTATACACACTCTCACCTCTATACACACCCTCTATACACACTCTACTCTCTATACACTCTACACTCTATATATACCTACTCTATATACACACCCTTATACACACCTCACCTCTATATACACCTCACTCTCTATATAGACACCTCTATACACACCACACTCTATATAGACACCTCTATACACACCTCACCTCTATAGACACACTTCTATACACACTCACACTCTATACACACTACTCTATACACACTCCACTCTATATAGACCACCCTATACATACCACACTCTATACACACTCTACACTCTCTATACACCACCTACTTTCTATACACACTACACTCTATACACACCTCACTCTATATACACCTCACTATACACACCACACTCTATACTACACACTCTATACACACCTCACCCTCTATACACACACTCACCCTCTATACACACCCTCACCTCTATATAGAACTCCTCTATACACACCACACCTCTATAGACACCTCTATACACACCCACCTCTATACACCTCCTCTATACACACCACCTCTATATAGACACTTCTATACACACTCTCACCCTATACACACCCCTTATACCCACTCACTCTATATAGACACTTCTATACACACTCACACTCTATATAGACACCTCTATACACACCTCACCTCTATATAGACCACCTTCTATACACACTACACCTCTATACAGACACCCTACCCCCTACTATACACACACTACTCTATACACACCCTCTATAGACACCTCTATACACACTCACTCTATATAGACACTCTATACACACCACACTCTATACACACCTCACTCTATACACACCCTCACTCTCTATATAGACACCTAACACCACCTCTATACAACCCTCTAACACACTCTATACACCTACACACACTACTACTCTATAATACCTCTATACACACCCACTTCTATACAACCACACTCTATATAGACACTTCTATACACACCCACTTATATAACTCTATACACACCTCACCTCTATATACAACTTCTAACACACACACACCTCACTCTATATAGACACTTCTATACACACCACACTCTATATAGACACTCTATACACACCTCACCTCTATACACACCCTCACCTCTATACACACCACTCTATACACTCTATACACATCACTTCTATACACTCACTCTTATACACACCTCACCTCTATACACACTCTCACCTCTATATAGACACTTCTATACACACCACACTTCTATACACACTCTCACTCTATACACACCACTTCTATATACACCACCTATACATACCTACACCTCTATATACACTCAACACTCCTCTATACACACCCCTCTATACACACTCACCTCTATACACACCTCACCTCTATATAGACACTTCTATACACACACACTCTATATAGACACTCTATACACCCACTTATACACACCCTCACCTCTATACACACCTCACTCTATAAACACCTATACACACTCTATATAGACACTCTATACACACTTCACTCTATACACACTCTCACTTCTATATACACACCTCTATATACACACACCTCTATAACCACACCTCTATATAGACACCTCTATACACACTCACTCTATACACACCACCTAACACACCCACTTCTATATAGACACTTTCTATACACACCTCACTCTCTATATAGACACTTCTATACACACCTCACTCTATACACACTCACTTATACACACCTCACTTCTATATAGACACCTCTATACACACACACCAAACCTCTCTATACACACCTCACCTCTATACACACCACTCTATATACACACTCTCTATACACACCTCTATACACACCTCACTCTATATAGACACTTCTATACACACCTACCTCTATATACACCACCTCTATACACACTCACTCTATATAGACCACCTCTATATACACCACTCTACACACTCACCTCTATACACACCTCACCTCTATACACACTAACTTCTATACACACCTCACTCTATACACACCTCACTTCTATATAGACTACTCTATACACACCTCACTCTCTATACTACCTCACTTCTATACACACTCACCTATACACACCACACTCTATACACACCCTACCTCTATACACACCACCACTCCCTATATACACACTCTATACACACCTCACTCTATACACACCCACCTCTATACACCACACTCTATACACACTCACCTCTATACACTATATACTCACTCTATACACACTCTCACTCTATATACACACCACTTATACACACCCACCTCTATATAGACACCTCTATACACACCCACCTCTATACACACTCACCTCTATACACACCTCACTCTATACACTCACTCTATACACACCTCACCCTATAGACACTCTATACACACCCCACTATACACACCTCCTCTATACACACTCTACCTCTATATAGACACTTCTATACACACTCACCTCTATACACACTCTCACTCTTATACACCCTCTATACACACCTCACTCTATAAGACACTTCTATACACACCCCACCTCTATACACCTCTATACACACCTCACTCATATACACTCACTTCTATACACACTCACCTCTATAGACACTCTCTATACACACACACTTCTATACACACCTCACCTCTATACACACTACCTCTATACACTCACCTCTATACACACATCTATACACACTCACCTCTATATACACCTCACCTCTATACACTACACCTCTATACACACTCACCTCTATACACACCTCTATACACACCTCACCTCTATATAGACACCTCTATACACACCACCTATACACACCTCCCTATACACACCACACCTCTATACACACCACCTCTATACACACCTCACCTCTATATAGACACCTCTATACACACCTCACCTCTATACACACTACCTCTATACACACCTCACCTCTATATAGACACTCTATACACACCACCTCTATACACACCCTCACCTCTATATAGACACCTCTATACACACCTCACCTCTATACACACCACACTCCTCTATACACACCTCACCTATACACACTCACCTCTATACACACCACCTCTATACACACACACTCTATATAGACACCTCTATACACACCTCACCTCTATACACACCTCACCTCTATACACACCTCACCTCTATACACACTACTTTATACACACCACACCTCTATATAGACACTCTATACACACCTCACCTCTATACACACCCACCTCTATACACACTCACCTCTATACACACCTACCTCTATACACACCACCCCACCTCTATACACACCACACCTCTATAACACCTCTATACACACCTCACCTATATACACTCTACACACCCACCTCTATACACACCACCTCTATACACACTACACTCTATATAGACACCTCTATACACACCACACCTCTATACACACCACCTCTATACACACCTCACCTCTATACAGACACCTCTATACACACCACACTCTATATAGACACCTCTATACACACTACCTCTATATCACCTTTCTATACACACCTCACCTCTATACACCTTCTATACACCTCACCCTATACACACTCTATACACACCTCACCTCTATACACACTTAACACTACACACTCTATATAGACACCTCTATACACACCACACTCTTACACACCTCACCTCTATACACACCTCACCTCTATATAGACACCTCTATACACACCACACCTCTATATACACCACCTCTACACACACCCCACACTTCTATACACACCTCACCTCTATACACACTCTCACCTCTATAGACACCTCTATACACACCACACTCTATACACACCTATAACACTACACTCTATACACACCTCACCTCTATACACACCCTCTATACACACACCTCTATATACACACTCTATACACACTTCACCTCTATATAGACACCTCTATACACACTCACCTCTATATAGACACTTCTATACACACCTCACCTCTATACACACCTCACCTCTATACACACCTCACCTCTATATAGACACTCTATACACACCCTCCTCTATAGACACTCTATACACACCTCACCTCTATATAGACACTCTATACACACCCACCTCTATACACACCTCACCTCTATACACACTCTCTCTATACACACCTACCTCTATACACACTCACCCTATACACACCTACCTCTATACACACCCACCTCTATATAGACACCTCTATACACACCTCACCTCTATACACACCCCACTCTATACACACACACTCTATACACACTCACCTATACACACCTATACACACTCTATACACACCTCACCTCTATACACACCTCACCTCTATACACACCTCACCTCTATATAGACACCTCTATACACACCTCACCTCTATATAGACACCTCTATACACACCTCACCTCTATACACACCTCACCTCTATACACACCTCACCTCTATACACACCTCACCTCTATACACACCCACCTCTATACACACCTCACCTCTATATACACACTCTATACACACTCACCTCTATACACACCTCACCTCTATACACACCTCACCTCTATATAGACACCTCTATACACACCTCACCTCTATATAGACACCTCTATACACACCTCACCTCTATACACACCTCACCTCTATATAGACACCTCTATACACACCTCACCTCTATACACACCTCACCTCTATATAGACACCTCTATACACACCACACCTCTATATAGACACCTCTATACACACCACACCTCTATACACACCTCACCTCTATACACACCTCACCTCTATATAGACACCTCTATACACACCACACCTCTATATAGACACCTCTATACACACCTCACCTCTATACACACCTCACCTCTATACACATCCACTCTATACACACCTCACCTCTATATAGACCTCACCTCTATACACACCTCACCTCTATATAGACACCTCTATACACACCTCACCTCTATACACACCTCACCTCTATACACACCTCACCTCTATATAGACACCTCTATACACACTCACCTCTATATAGACACCTCTATACACACCTCACCTCTATACACACCTCACCTCTATACACACTCACCTCTTTAGACACTCTATACACACCACACCTCTATAACACACCTCTATACACACCTCACCTCTATACACACCTCACCTCTATACACACCTCACCTCTATACACACCTCACCTCTATACACACCTCACCTCTATACACACCACACCTCTATACACACCACACCTCTACCCACACCTCTATACACACCTCACCTCTATACACACCTCACCTTTATACACACCTCACCTCTATACACACCTCACCTCTATACACACCACACCTCTATATAGACACCTCTATACACACCACACCTCTATACACACCACCTCCCCTATACACACCCACCTCTATACACACCTCACCTCTATACACACCACCTCTATACACACCTCACCTCTATACACACCTCACCTCTATATAGACACCTCTATACACACTCACCTAAACACACCTCTATACACACCTCACCTCTATACACACACTCTCACACACACCTATACACCACCTCTATATACACCACTCTATACACACCTCACCTCTATACACACCTCACTTCTATACACACTCACCTCTATACACACCTCACCTCTATACACACCACACCTCTATATAGACACCTCTATACACACTCACCTCTATATACACACCTCTATACACACCTCACCTCTATATAGACACCTCTATACACACCTCACCTCTATATAGACACCTCTATACACACCTCACCTCTATACACACCTCACCTCTATACACACCTCACCTCTATATAGACACCTCTATACACACCACACCTCTATATAGACACCTCTATACACACCTCACCTCTATACACACCTCACCTCTATACACACCACACCTCTATATAGACACCTCTATACACACCTCACCTCTATATAGACACCTCTATACACACCACACCTCTATACACACCACACCTCTATACACACCTCACCTCTATATAGACACCTCTATACACACCTCACCTCTATATAGACACCTCTATACACACCACACCTCTATACACACCTCACCTCTATACACACCCACCTCTTATAGACACCTCTATACACACCTCACCTCTATATACACACTTCTATACACACCTCACCTCTATACACACCACCTCTATACACACCCACCTCTATATAGACACCTCTATACACACCTCACCTCTATATAGACACACCTCTATACACACCTCACTTTCTATACACACCTCACCTCTATACACACCACCTCTATACACACTCTATACACACCTCTATACACACTCTACACTCTATATAGACACTCTATACACACCTCACCTCTATACACACCTCACCTCTATACACACCACCTCTATACACACCTCACCTCTATATAGACACCTCTATACACACCTCACTCTATACACACCACACCTCTATATACACACCTCTATATAGACACCTCTATACACACCACTCTATATAGACACCTCTATACACACTCCACTCTATACACACCTCTATATACACACTCTATACACACTTCTCTATAGACACCTCTATACACACCACACTCTATACACACTCACTTCTATACACACCTCACCTCTATATAGACACCTCTATACACACCTCACCTCTATATAGACACCTCTATACACACCCACCTCTATACACACCCTCACTCTATACAACACTCTATACACACCACACCTCTATATAGACACCTTTATACACACCACACATCTATTTAGACACCTCTATACACACCTCACCTCTATACACACCACACCTCTATACACACCACACCTCTACCCACACCTCTATACACACCTCACCTCTATACACACCTCACCTCTATACACACCTCACCTCTATATAGACACCTCTATACACACCTCACCTCTATACACACCTCACCTCTATATAGACACCTCTATACACACCACACCTCTATACACACCTCACCTCTATACACACCTCACCTCTATACACACCTCACCTCTATACACACCACACCTCTATACACACCTCACCTCTATACACACCACCACCTCTATACACACTCACACTCTATATAGACACCTCTATACACACCTCACCTCTATACACACCTCTATACACACCACCCTCTATATAGACACACTCTATACACACCTCACCTCTATATAGACACACTCTATACACACCTCACCTCTATACACACCTCACCTCTATACACACCACACCTCTATACACACCTCACCTCTATATAGACACCTCTATACACACTCACACTCTATACACACCTCACCTCTATACACACCTCACCTCTATATAGACACCTTCTATACACACCACACCTCTATATAGACACCTCTATACACACCTCACCTCTATACACACCTCACCTCTATACACACCTCACCTCTATATAGACACCTCTATACACACCACACCTCTATATAGACACCTCTATACACACCACACCTCTATACACACCTCACCTCTATACACACCTCACCTCTATATAGACACCTCTATACACACCTCACCTCTATACACACCACACCTCTATACACACCACACCTCTACCCACACCTCTATACACACCTCACCTCTATACACACCTCACCTCTATACACACCTCACCTCTATACACACCACACCTCTATACACACCACACCTCTACCCACACCTCTATACACACCTCACCTCTATACACACCACACCTCTATACACACCACACCTCTATATAGACACCTCTATACACACCTCACCTCTATACACACCACACCTCTATACACACCTCACCTCTATACACACCTCACCTCTATACACACCTCACCTCTATACACACCTCACCTCTATACACACCTCACCTCTATATAGACACCTCTATACACACCTCACCTCTATACACACTCACACTCTATACACACCACCTCTATACACACTCACCTCTATACACACCTCACCTCTATACACACCACACCTCTATACACACCACACCTCTATACACACCACACCTCTATATAGACACCTCTATACACACCTCACCTCTATATAGACACCTCTATACACACCTCACTTCTATACACACCTCACCTCTATATAGACATCTCACCTCTATATAGACACCTCTATACACACCTCACCTCTATACACACCTCACCTCTATACACACCTCATCTCTATACACACCACACCTCTATACACACCACACCTCTACACACTGGCGCTTTCTCTATTCATCTTAATTCCTCATCCTTTCCCAGCATCTGAGGGAAGGGACCTTGAACCTGCTACTTCCATACAGTTGACAAGGAGGCGAGGAGAGAGGATGGAAGGAATCAAGGAAAGATTAATTGAGATAAACCCATTGATTAAGACATGTTAGGATACTTGATAGACCCATTGATTAAGACGTGTTAGGATACTTGATAGACCCATTGATTAAGACGTGTTAGGATACTTGATAGACCCATTGATTAAGACGTGTTAGGATACTTGATAGACCCATTGATTAAGATGTGTTAGGATACTTGATAGACCCATTGATTAAGACGTGTTAGGATACTTGATAGACCCATTGATTAAGACGTGTTAGGATACTTGAAAGACCCATTGATTAAGACGTGTTAGGATACTTGATATACCCATTGATTAAGACGTGTTAGGATACTTGATAGACCCATTGATTAAGACGTGTTAGGATACTTGAAAGACCCATTGATTAAGACGTGTTAGGATACTTGATAGACCCATTGATTAAGACGTGTTAGGATACTTGTTGTAGGCCGACGTTGTCTGTCACATCCAGAAGTGAGACCGATGGTGATGATAGACCAGACCATGGTTTGAAATATCTATACCCCATCTCCATCAACTACATCACTCTGCCCAGACCCACTAGCTCCCCATCTCCAGATCAACTACATCACCCTGCCCAGACCCACTAACTCCCCATCTCCATCAACTACATCACCCTGCCCAGACCCACTAGCTCCCCATCTCCAGATCAACTACATCACCCTGCCCAGACCCACTAGCTCCCCATCTCCATCAACTACATCACCCTGCCCAGACCCACTAGCTCCCAATCTCCAGATCAACTACATCACCCTGCCCCAGACCCACTAGCTCCCCATCTCCAGATCAACTACATCACCCTGCCCAGACCCACTAGCTCCCCATCTCCATCAACTACATCACCCTGCCCAGACCCACTAGCTCCCCATCTCCAGATCAACTACATCACCCTGCCCAGACCCACTAACTCCCCATCTCCATCAACTACATCACCTCTGCCCAGACCCACTAGCTCCCCATCTCCAGATCAACTACATCACCCTGCCCAGACCCACTAGCTCCCCATCTCCATCAACTACATCACCCTGCCCAGACCCACTAGCTCCCAATCTCCAGATCAACTACATCACCCTGCCCAGACCCACTAGCTCCCCATCTCCAGATCAACTACATCACCCTGCCCAGACCCACTAGCTCCCCATCTCCATCAACTACATCACCCTGCCCAGACCCACTAGCTCCCCATCTCCAGATCAACTACATCACCCTGCCCCAGACCCACTAGCTCCCCATCTCCATCAACTACATCACCCTGCCCAGACCCACTAGCTCCCCATCTCCAGATCAACTACATCACCCTGCCCAGACCCACTAGCTCCCCATCTCCAGATCAACTACATCACCCTGCCCAGACCCACTAGCTCCCCATCTCCAGATCAACTACATCACCCTGCCCAGACCCACTAGCTCCCCATCTCCATCAACTACATCACCCTGCCCAGACCCACTAGCCCCCCATCTCCAGATCAACTACATCACCCTGCCCAGACCCACTAGCTCCCCCATCTCCATCAACTACATCACCCTGCCCAGACCCACTAGCTCCCCATCTCCAGATCAACTACATCACCCTGCCCAGACCCACTAGTTCCCCATCTCCAGATCAACTACATCACCCTGCCCAGACCCACTAGCTCCCCATCTCCAGATCAACTACATCACCCTGCCCAGACCCACTAGCTCCCCCCATCTCCATCAACTACATCACCCTGCCCAGACCCACTAGCTAACCATCTCCAGATCAACTACATCACCCTGCCCAGACCCACTAGCTCCCCGATCTCCATCAACTACATCACCCTGCCCAGACCCACTAGCTCCCCATCTCCATCAACTACATCACCCTGCCCAGACCCACTAGCTCCCCATCTCCATCAACTACATCACCCTTCCCAGACCCACTAGCTCTCCCCATCTTCATCAACTACATCACCCTGCCCAGACCCACTAGCTTCCCATCTCCATCAACTACATCACCCTGCCCAGACCCACTAGCTCCCCATCAACTACATCACCCTGCCCAGACCCAATAGCTTCCCATCTCCATCAACTACATCACCCTGCCCAGACCCACTAGCCCCCCATCTCCATCAACTACATCACCCTACCCAGACCCACTAGCTCCCCATCTCCAGATCAACTACATCACCCTGCCCAGACCCACTAGCTCCCCCATCTCCAGATCAACTACATCACCCTGCCCAGACCCACTAGCTCCCCATCTCCATCAACTACATCACCCTGCCCAGACCCACTAGCTCCCCCATCTCTATCAACTACATCACCCTGCCCAGACCCACTAGCTCCCCCATCTCCAGATCAACTACATCACCCTGCCCAGACCCACTAGCTCCCCATCTCCAGATCAACTACATCACCCTGCCCAGACCCACTAGCTCCCCATCTCCATCAACTACATCACCCTGCCCAGACCCACTAGCTTCCCATCTCCATCAACTACATCACCCTGCCCAGACCCACTAGCTTCCCATCTCCATCAACTACATCACCCTGCCCAGACCCACTAGCTCCCCATCTCCAGATCAACTACATCACCCTGCCCAGACCCACTAGCGCCCCATCTCCATCAACTACATCACCCTGCCCAGACCCACTAGCTCCCCCCATCTCCATCAACTACATCACCCTGCCCAGACCCACTAGCTCCCCATCTCCAGATCAACTACATCACCCTGCCCAGACCCACTAGCTCCCCATCTCCATCAACTACATCACCCTGCCCAGACCCACTAGCTCCCCCCATCTCCAGATCAACTACATCACCCTGCCCAGACCCACTAGCTCCCCATCTCCATCAACTACATCACCCTGCCCAGACCCACTAGCTCCCCATCTCCATCAACTACATCACCCTGCCCAGACCCACTAGCTCCCCATCTCCATCAACTACATCACCCTGCCCAGACCCACTAGCTCTCCCCATCTCCATCAACTACATCACCCTGCCCAGACCCACTAGCTCCCCATCTCCATCAACTACATCACCCTGCCCAGACCCACTAGCTCCCCATCTCCAGATCAACTACATCACCCTGCCCAGACCCACTAGCTCCCCATCTCCAGATCAACTACATCACCCTACCCAGACCCACTAGCTCCCCATCTCCAGATCAACTACATCACCCTGCCCAGACCCACTAGCTCCCCATCTCCAGATCAACTACATCACCCTGCCCAGACCCACTAGCTCCCCATCTCCAGATCAACTACATCACCCTGCCCAGACCCACTAGCTCCCCATCTCCATCAACTACATCACCCTGCCCAGACCCACTAGCTCCCCATCTCCAGATCAACTACATCACCCTGCCCAGACCCACTAGCTCCCCATCTCCAGATCAACTACATCACCCTGCCCAGACCCACTAGCTCCCCATCTCCAGATCAACTACATCACCCTGCCCAGACCCACTAGCTCCCCCATCTCCATCAACTACATCACCCTGCCCAGACCCACTAGCTCCCCATCTCCAGATCAACTACATCACCCTGCCCAGACCCACTAGCGCCCCATCTCCAGATCAACTACATCACCCTGCCCAGACCCACTAGCCCCCCATCTCCATCAACTACATCACCCTGCCCAGACCCACTAGCTCCCCATCTCCATCAACTACATCACCCTGCCCAGACCCACTAGCTCCCCATCTCCAGATCAACTACATCACCCTGCCCAGACCCACTAGCTCCCCATCTCCAGATCAACTACATCACCCTGCCCAGACCCACTAGCTCCCCATCTCCAGATCAACTACATCACCCTGCCCAGACCCACTAGCTCCCCATCTCCATCAACTACATCACCCTGCCCAGACCCACTAGCCCCCCCCAGCATCACTCTGCCCAGACCCACTAGCCCCCCCACCCCCCCCCAGCATCACTCTGCCCAGACCCACTAGCTCCCCCCCCAGCATCACTCTGCCCAGAGCCACTAGCTCTCCCCATCTCCAGATCAACTACATCACTCTGCCCAGACCCACTAGCTCTCCCCATCTCCAGATCAACTACATCACCCTGCCCAGACCCACTAGCTCTCCCCATCTCCAGATCAACTACATCACTCTGCCCAGACCCACTAGCTCCCCCCCCACCATCACTCTGCCCAGACTCACTAGCTCCCCCCACCATCACTCTGCCCAGACTCACTAGCCCCCCCACCATCACTCTGCCCAGACTCACTAGCCCCCCAGCATCACTCTGCCCAGAGCCACTAGCTCCCCCCAGCATCACTCTGCCCAGAGCCACTAGCTCCCCCCCAGCATCACTCTTCCCAGACCCACTAGCTCCCCCCAGCATCACTCTTCCCAGACCCACTAGCCCCCCCCAGCATCACTCTTTCCCAGAGCCACTAGCTCCCCCCCAGCATCACTCTGCCCAGAGCCACTAGCTCCCCCCAGCATCACTCTTCCCAGACCCACTAGCTCCCCCCAGCATCACTCTGCCCAGAGCCACTAGCTCCCCCCCCAGCATCACCCTGCCCAGACCCACTAGCCCCTCATCTCCATCAACTACATCACCCTGCCCAGACCCACTAGCTCCCCATCTCCATCAACTACATCACCCTGCCCAGACCCACTAGCTCCCCATCTCCAGATCAACTACATCACCCTGCCCAGACCCACTAGCTCCCCATCTCCAGATCAACTACATCACCCTGCCCAGACCCACTAGCTCCCCATCTCCATCAACTACATCACCCTGCCCAGACCCACTAGCTCCCCATCTCCAGATCAACTACATCACCCTGCCCAGACCCACTAGCTCCCCCATCTCCAGATCAACTACATCACCCTGCCCAGACCCACTAGCTCCCCATCTCCATCAACTACATCACCCTGCCCAGACCCACTAGCTCCCCATCTCCAGATCAACTACATCACCCTGCCCAGACCCACTAGCTCCCCATCTCCAGATCAACTACATCACCCTGCCCAGACCCACTAGCTCCCCCAGCATCACTCTGCCCAGACCCACTAGCCCCCCCACCCCCCCAGCATCACTCTGCCCAGACCCACTAGCTCCCCCAGCATCACTCTGCCCAGAGCCACTAGCTCTCCCCATCTCCAGATCAACTACATCACCCTGCCCAGACCCACTAGCTCTCCCCATCTCCAGATCAACTACATCACTCTGCCCAGACCCACTAGCTCCCCCCACCATCACTCTGCCCAGACTCACTAGCCCCCCCCACCATCACTCTGCCCAGACTCACTAGCCACCCCCCAGCATCACTCTGCCCAGACCCACTAGCTCCCCCCAGCATCACTCTGCCCAGAGCCACTAGCTCCCCCCAGCATCACTCTGCCCAGAGCCACTAGCCGCTGTTGTATAATACATTCTATACATTAGTTTATACTGGATTAAGTATACATTTTCGTTAACTGTAATTTAGTTATTTATGCTCCAACTTTCCCTATGTAAAATGTTTTCTAAGATATTGTCAGTTGGATATGCGCTGCAAGGTTTTGTATACAGTATCTTCCCTATCATATGAACATCCTTTTCTGACTCAAATAAGATTCCCTCAAGGTTGCTCTGATGTCCAAAATAAATCAAATAGTTTATCTGTGATTGTTTGGGCTTGCCTGGCTTAGTAAACCAATAGAAAGACCTAAAACTGCAAACCATCACCACTGTCATAGCCAGGCTGGTATCACATCTACTGACTACAGAGGTAACAGCGCCCTCCTGTGGTGGGCCATGATATTACGGCTACAGTTCTTCAGTTACTGCATGAGCATACCGGTCCGCAACATATATTACATGATGTTGATTATTCACTATCTAAAATAGGAAAGCAGGCTATAGATCCGTCCGTTCATCCATCCAACATAAATACATTCGAGAAATGAACGGAGCTGGGGCATTCCGCTTTCAATTTCGTTCCATTTGTCCCATCCACCGTCCCTTACTGGACCGGAGGCTCGCTATCTTGCTTGTTATTTGAAGTGAGTTAGCGAGTGAATTTAGCCAGCTAGCTAATAAAAACGATTAGTACCGTTTAAATCCATCAACTATCCTTGTTGTCGCGAGGTTCGCTTCTCTGTGAAGAAGACTGATCGAAGCTGAGATGAACCAATTTGAACAGTAAGTTGTCTGTCATGATGCTAGCTTTGGGTCCCATTCTGTATTGTAGTTAGCTACTCATTCAGATGCTAGCTTTGATTTAATTAGTTGATTTAGCAGCTACCCACAGTCACCAATTAGCTAACGTTAGCTAGCAGCTACCCACAGTCACCAATTAGCTAACGTTAGCTAGCAGCTACCCACAGTCACCAATTAGCTAACGTTAGCTAGAAGCTACCCACAGTCACCACTTAGTTAACGTTAGCTAGAAGCTACCCACAGTCACCACTTAGTTAACGTTAGCTAGAAGCTACCCACAGTCTCCACTTGGCTAACGTTAGCTAGAAGCTACCCACAGTCGCCACTTAGTTAACATTAGCTAGAAGCTACCCACAGTCTCCACTTGGCTAACGTTAGCTAGAAGCTACCCACAGTCTCCACTTGGCTAACGTTAGCTAGAAGCTACCCACAGTCGCCACTTGGCTAACGTTAGCTAGAAGCTACCCACAGTCTCCACTTGGCTAACGTTAGCTAGAAGCTACCCACAGTCTCCACTTGGCTAACGTTAGCTAGAAGCTACCCACAGTCTCCACTTGGCTAACGTTAGCTAGCAGCTACCCACAGTCTCCACTTGGCTAACGTTAGCTAGAAGCTACCCACAGTCTCCACTTGGCTAACGTTAGCTAGAAGCTACCCACAGTCGCCACTTGGCTAACGTTAGCTAGAAGCTACCCACAGTCTCCACTTGGCTAACGTTAGCTAGAAGCTACCCACAGTCGCCACTTGGCTAACGTTAGCTAGAAGCTACCCACAGTCTCCACTTGGCTAACGTTAGCTAGAAGCTACCCACAGTCTCCACTTGGCTAACGTTAGCTAGCAGCTACCCACAGTCACCACTTGGCTAACGTTAGCTAGCAGGGGGGGGGGGGCATGGGCAAGATGCAGCGGAGGGTGCAGAGCTGGTGGCCGGGGTAGTGGTAGCCAGGTGGAAAGCATGGCCAGCCGTAGCAAAATGCTTGTTGAAATTCTCGATTATTGTAGATTTATCGGTGGTGATAGTGTTTCCTAGCCTCAGTGCAGTTGGGAGGAGGTGCTCTTACTCTCCATGGACTTTAGTGTCCCTAAACTTTTTGGAGTTAGTGCTACAGGATGCAAATTTATGTTTGAAAAAGTTAGCCTTTGCTTTCCTAACTGCTTGTGTATATTGGTTCCTAACTTCCCTGAAAAGTTGCATATCGCGGGGGCTGTTCGACGCTAATGCAGTACGCCACAGGATGTTTTTGTGCTGGGCAAGTCTGGGGTGAACCAGGGGCTATATCTGTTCATAGTTCTGATTTTTTTTGAATGGGGCATGCTTATTTAAGATTGAGAGGAAAGCACTTTTAAAGAACAACCAGGCATCCTCTACTGAAGCAATGAGGTCAATATCCATCCAGGATACCTGGGCCAGGTCAATTAGAAAGGCCTGCTCGCTAAAGTGTTTTAGGGAGCGTTTGACAGTGATGACGGGTGGTCGTTTGACCGCGGACCCATTTCATGCCCACATCCTGACTGATGGCAGTCCATTCTTGCATAATCAATGCTTGGAGTTTGTCAGAATTTGTGGATTTTTGTTTGTCCACGCGCCTCTTGAGGATTGACCACAAGTTCTCAATGGGATTAAGGTCTGGGGAGTTTCCTGGCCATGGACCCAAAATGTCAATGTTTTGTTCCTGATAGAGGAATTTGTTAATGTGACTAAAAGTATTACACCCTGAAAATTATAGGAATGTGATAGAATCATAAAACTACAATAAGTTTAGTTAGAAGAAAAACGAGGGCTTTGGCTTATTTTCATATCTATGCTAGCAGGAAACAGGATGTGAAACTAGACACTGAAGAACATGTCCCCATCTTAGGTGTCTGTGTAGGATGCATGTTTGCTCAGCAACAGACTATTTGGGTCTTAAAAAAAGAAGTGTGAAATAGACACAGGAAAAGACGACTAGGTTAGGGTTAGGGTTAGGGCTTCTTCAAGCTTATAGAGAAATGTTGCCTAAATATGGGCTAGGAGCTTTTTCATTGGCCCATTTAGGGGCGTAGTAAAGGTAAAACGTTGATTGGGTTAGGGGTTAGGGTCATTGGGTGATTTTCAGATCGATGCATAAAGGCTGACCATTGCAGGATTGGGTCTTTGCTTATTTTATTTAAACTAAGAGATTTACAACCTCTTGGGAAATATTCAAATATTTAAGAGGTAGTTGACTTCAACCATTGAGATAACAAAATTCTCGTGACAGTTCCCCGAGCCACTTAGTTATCACTTTTGCCTTATGGCGAGGTGCTCCATCATGCTGGAAAAGGCATTGGTCGTCACCGAACACTGTTCTTGGATGGTTGGGAGAAGTTGCTCTCGGAGGATGTGTTGGTACCATTCTTTATTCATGGCTGTGTTCTTAGGCAAAATTGTGAGTGAGCCCACTCCCTTGGCTGAGAAGCCACCCCACACATGAATGGTCTCAGGATGCTTTACTGTTGGCATGACACAGGACTGATGGTAGCGCTCACCTTGTCTTCTCCGGACAAGGTGTTTTCCGGATGCCCCAAACAATCGGAAAGGGGATTCATCAGAGAAAATGACTTTACCCCAGTCCTCAGCAGTCCAATCCCTGTACCTTTTGCAGAATATCAGTCTGTCCCTGATGTTTTTCCTGGAGAGAAGTGGCTTCTTTGCTGCCCTTCTTGACACCAGGCCATCCTCCAAAAGTCTTTGCCTCACTGTGCGTGCAAATGCACTCACACCTGCCTGCTGCCATTCCTGAGCAAACTCTGCACTGGTGGTGCCCCGATCCCGCAGCTGAATCAACTTTAGGAGACGGTCCTGGCACTTGCTGGACTTTCTTGGGCGCCCTGAAGCCTTCTTCACAACAATTGAACCTCTCTCTTTGAAGTTCTTGATGATCCGATAAGTGGTTGATTTAGGTGCAATCTTACTAGCAGCAATATCCTTGCCTGTGAAGCCTTTTTTGTGCAAAGCAATGATGACCGCACGTGTTTCCTTGCAGGTAACCATGGTTAACAGAGGAAGAACAATGATTTCAAGCGCTACCCTCCTTTTTAAAGCTTCCAGTCTGTTATTCTAACTCAATCAGCATGACAGAGTGATCTCCAGCCTTGTCCTCGTCAACACTCTCACCTGTGTTAACGAGAGAATCACTGACATGATGTCAGCTGGTCCTTTTGTCAGGGCTGAAATGCAGTGGAAATGTTTTTGGGGGATTAAGTTAATTTTCATGGCAAAGGGGGACTTTGCAATTAATTGCAATTCATCTGATCACTCTTCATTACATTTACATTTTAGTCATTTAGCAGACGCTCCTATCCAGAGCGACTTTCCAGTTAGTGAGTCATTTAGCAGACGCTCCTATCCAGAGCGACTTTCCAGTTAGTGAGTCATTTAGCAGACGCTCCTATCCAGAGCGACTTTACAGTTAGTGAGTGCATATATTATTTTTCATACTGAACCCACAACCCTGGAGTATATGCAAATTGCCATCATAAAAACTGAGGTAGCAGACTTTGAAAATGTATATTTGTCATTCTCAAAACTTTTGACCACGACTGTACAAAATTACCCGATTTTAGTCATTTTCAATATTACATTTTATACATAGAAATTATACCCATCCACAAAGTTTTGAATGCTGATCAATTGCCTTGCACAAAGTATCAAAATACTAAAATGATACTTAAACAGGAAATACTTTTTTATTTTTTGATCACATTAGCAATGAGAAGTAGTTTGAATTAGTCAATTTCAGCTTTCTTTCTATTAAAGCTCTGGTAGGCATTCTGTTTTCTCAATCACTCCTCCAAGGTCTGTTCACTTCTGACTCTCTACTTTTTCTCCCTGCATCTCTGTCGGGGGCTAGCTGCATCTCTGTCAGGGGCTAGCTGTATCTCTGTCAGGCGCTAGCTGCATCTCTGTCGGGGGCTAGCTGCATCTCTGTCAGGCGCTAGCTGCATCTCTGTCAGGGGCTAGCTGTATCTCTGTCGGGGGCTAGCTGTATCTAGCTGTATCTCTGTCAGGGGCTAGCTGTATCTCTGTCAGGGGCTAGCTGCATCTAGCTGCATCTCTGTCGGGGGCTAGCTGCATCTAGCTGTATCTCTGTCAGGGGCTTGCTGCATCTCTGTCAGGGGCTAGCTGCATCTCTGTCGGGGGCTAGCTGCATCTCTGTCAGGCGCTAGCTGCATCTCTGTCGGGGGCTAGCTGCATCTCTGTCTGGGGCTAGCTGCATCTCTGTCAGGCGCTAGCTGCATCTCTGTCGGGGGCTAGCTGCATCTCTGTCTGGGGCTAGCTGCATCTCTGTCGGGGGCTAGCTGTATCTCTGTCGGGGGCTAGCTGTATCTCTGTCAGGGGCTAGCTGTATCTAGCTGTATCTCTGTCGGGGGCTAGCTGTATCTCTGTCGGGGCTAGCTGTATCTCTGTCAGGGGCTAGCTGTATCTCTGTCGGGGGCTAGCTGTATCTAGCTGTATCTCTGTCTGGGGCTAGCTGTATCTCTGTCGGGGGCTAGCTGTATCTCTGTCAGGGGCTAGCTGTATCTCTGTCTGGGGCTAGCTGTCTCTGTCGCCTAGCTGTATCTCTGTCAGGGGCTAGCTGCATCTCTGTCTGGGGGCTAGCTGTATCTCTGTCAGGGGCTAGCTGCATCTAGCTGTATCTCTGTCGGGGGCTAGCTGTATCTCTGTCTGGGGCTAGCTGTATCTCTGTCAGGGGCTAGCTGTATCTCTGTCAGGGGCTAGCTGTATCTCTGTCAGGGGCTAGCTGTATCTCTGTCTGGGGCTAGCTGTATCTCTGTCGGGGGCTAGCTGCATCTCTGTCAGGGGCTAGCTGTATCTCTGTCTGGGGCTAGCTGTATCTCTGTCTGGGGCTAGCTGCATCTAGCTGCATCTCTGTCAGGGGCTAGCTGCATCTAGCTGTATCTCTGTCAGGGGCTAGCTGTATCTCTGTCTGGGGCTAGCTGTATCTCTGTCTGGGGCTAGCTGTATCTCTGTCAGGGGCTAGCTGTATCTCTGTCGGGGGCTAGCTGCATCTCTGTCAGGGGCTAGCTGTATCTCTGTCAGGGGCTAGCTGCATCCATCGTTTTATGTATTTTTCCTTCTCCACATCAGGAACTTCAGAATGGCTGCGACGCACAGCACCTTTAAAAATAGAAGACTTATTGAAATACTCCCTGAAATATGACTCATAGTTTCTGCAAGTCCCCTAACCCTACAAAATAGTTTTATCAACGGCTTTTTGTAAAATATTTCCAGTTCATTATATTCTTCCTGCCTTGAAAACTGTGTAATAATGAACTTCCCTGATGACAATCAAATTGACATGCTGGCCTGTTTTATTTAATTAATGACTTCTGTGACATCATGCCTCTGCCCCATGCAGTGGCCTTGAAAGCAAACTTACTGATAACAACACTTTTTAAGGCAAGAGGTTCAAAAGCCGGTTAGGGTTAGTTTGCAAAAATACAAAACAGAAGTTGTTTTATCCCTCACATTCTTTCAGTAGTTAAAGTTCTAAAGGATAATACAGATAAACAACATAATCAATCACATCATAGAGCAGGGAGGGGCTACTGGGATGGTGGGGGCGGGGCCACAATATGTACCTTAACACCGGCTGCTGCTGCTGTGGAATGATAGGCCAACAAGGATTGAGCCAATCAGAATTCCCAGGTGTCTCTCTTCTGTCCTCTGGAGGTCTGATAACTGGTGCAGGTGGCCAACCCTTAGAGGTGTTTGACTGGCCTGGAGGTCTGATAACTGGTGCAGGTGGCCAACCCTTAGAGGTGTTTGACTGGCCTGGAGGTCTGATAACTGGTGCAGGTGGCCAACCCTTAGAGGTGTTTGACTGGCCTGGAGGTCTGATAACTGGTGCAGGTGGCCAACCCTTAGAGGTGTTTGACTGGCCCTTGCATGGAAATTCTTCCTTTTGGCTCCTCATCCTCACTTTCAGTGGCACTGAATATTTGCGTATATGTGCCCCTGATGTTGAAAATATCAGGTTATTGAACTCATAATAACGACCAGTGAAGTAAACATATGATGGATATTTAGGCCATTTACTGAGATGTTTTTAAAAATCATATTTGTTATAGTTATACATTTTCTCTTCATATATGCAGGGCGGTCATCTTCCTCCTCAGTCTGAAGATCAGATTGGACCACAGCCATAGGAAGCTTACGGTGTCTGGAAGGGAATATTCATGTCTTGTGTTTAGATTGCAGATACATATTGTTGTCTCAGGAGGTTGATGTCAGTTATAAATAGTTGACTGCAAATATAACATTAACTCACCCCTAGTGTACCTGATGTTCACATCAAACAAACCCCATGTTTGGTCAGGTGGTGCTTGACGTTTCACTGCCCTTGTGCAGCATTCTGTGGATGTAGAAGGGGACCAGTAGTTCATGCCATCCTGGACCCATGATGAAGGCAGAACTTCGGTCTCCTCCTTGTTATTCCATATTCAAGAGCCCAATTCACCAAGTAGGCTTTGAAACAGTCCGTTAGACTTTCAACCTCATCGTCAAACATCTTCTCGACATCATCACCCTCATCATCAACGCTCTCCTCAGCATCATCGACCTTACCCTGACCTCCACCTTCTCCTACACCTGCAGTGTCCATCAAAGCATCCACAAATAGTTCATCCTCGAAGTCCTGACCACTGAACAACATTTCCTCAGAGGTCTCCTTGGACATATAAAATGTCTAAGGAACAGCAGCATTTTCTACATTAAGTGTAGACTGCTCTTGTTGGACAGATGTCCGAAATCTTGACATATTTGCAGTACACCTTTGCCGGATGTTTGAAGTCGCACTATACTCTGAATACCTCTGTCATTTCTGACAAACACTGACGTTGAGGGCAGGAGCTCTAAAACACACATTGATTAATCAGAAGAGGTTGGTTAGCAGTTTGCTGTAAGTTAACATCACAGACAACACGATCTGGTTGGTTAGCAGTTTGCTGTAAGTTAACATCACAGACAACACGATCTGATTGCTGATGATGAAACTGGCCTCAACATGTTAGAAATCCCCTAACTTTAATGTTAGTAGTTTTATAAGATGGCGCCGAAGGAGATGGCTTCCGTTTTACAGCCATCTAACCAATTGTGCTATTGTGTATTTTTTTGTTTTATTTGTACTTTTATTCTGTACATAATGTTTCTGCCATTGACTCTTATGACCAAAAAGAGCTTCTGGATATCAGGACAGCGATTACTCACCTCGTATTGGACAAATATTTTTTCTTCAATGAGTCGGACGCGAAGGATATTCTACAGACCAAAATAATGTACAGACACCCGACAAGGCCCAAATGACTGTCATTCGCATGAGAAAGAGACGGAGATATCGTGGACGTAGGTCGGGGTGCCTTGTAAGGATCCGACGGCGAGCGAGTAAACTGCCGCTCCCATCAATCCTATTAGCCAATCTTCAATCATTGGAGAACAAATTTGATGACCTAAGATTACGGTTATCCTACCAACGGGACATTAAAAACTGTAATATCTTATGTTTCACTGAGTCGTGGCTGAACGGCGACATGGACAACATACAGCTGGCGGGATATACGCTACATCGGCAGGATAGAACGGCTGACTCCGGTAAGACAAGGGGTGGTGGTCTGTGTATATTTGGAAACAACAGCTGGTGCATAAAATCAAATACTAAGGAAGTCTCGAGGTTTTGCTCGCCTGAGGTAGAGTATCTTATGATAAGCTGTAGACCACACTATTTACCAAGAGAGTTTTCATCTATATTTTTCGTGGCTGTCTATTTACCACCACAAACCGATGCTGGCACTAAGATTGCACTCAATGAGCTGTATAAGGCCATAAGCAAACAGGAAAACGCTCATCCAGAGGCAGCGCTCCCAGTGGCCGGGGACTTTAATGCAGGGAAACTTAAATCCATTCTACCTAATTTCTACCAGCATGTTAAATGTGCAACCAGAGGGAAAAAAACTCTAGACCACCTTTACTCCACACACAGAGACACATACAAAGCTCTCCCTCGCCCTCCATTTGGCAAATCTGACCACAATTCTATCCTCCTGATTCCTGCTTATAAGCAAAAACTAAAGCAGGAAGCACCAGTGACTCGTTAATAAGGAAGTGGTCAGATGACGCAGATGCTAAGCTACAGGACTGTTTTGCTAGCACAGCAACCATCAGTCCTGTGTTCCAATGGCACGTTGTTTGCTAATCCAAGTTGATCATTTTAAAACGCGAATTGATCATTAGAAAACTATTTTGCAATTGTTAGCACAGCTGAAAACTGTTGTGCTGATTTTAAAGAAGCAATAAAACTGGCCTTCTTGAGATTAGTTGAGTATCTGGAGCATCAGCAATTGTGGGTTCGATTACAGGCTCAAAACTTTCTTCTGAAACTCATCAGTCTATTCTTGTTCTGAGAAATGAATGCTATTCCATGCGAGAAATTACCAAGAAACTGAAGATCTCGTACAACGCTGTGTACTACTCCCTTCACAGAACAGCGCAAACTGGCTCTAAACAGAATAGAAAGAGGAGTGGGAGGCCCCGGTGCACAACTGAGCAAGAGGACAAATACATTAAGAGTGTCTAGTTTGAGAAACCGATGCCTCACAGGTCCTCAACTGGCAGCTTCATTAAATAGTACCTGCAAATCACCAGTCTCAACGTCAACAGTGAAGAGGCGACTCCGGGATGCTGACCTAGGCAGAGTTGCAAAGAAGAGTGGACATTTATTTTCCAATTGCCCTTCATGTTTGTTTTGTCTTCCATAAAATCATGCATTTCAAATGCCTTTACAAGAGGCATGCTTCCCCAGCCCTTTAGTGTTGTCATTGGTGTGTTTCCAATTTGAGTAACTAGTTTAAGTGAAAGCTCTGTCTGAATTAGCATTGGCGCCAATGTTACATTTTCTACAAGGATAACGGAAGGCTGCATCTGCCTTGCGGAGATATTTAAGCCACACTGTCCTTGAACCCTCTGAAAATGCGGCTTGGTTAAGTGTCAAGACAAACCTGCGCTGGATCCACATCACAGAGGTCGTCAGCTGCTAGTTGCTGGGGTAATGGAGGTGCAGCTGCTAGTGGCTGGGGTAACGGAGGTGCAGATGCTAGTTGCTGGGGTAACGGAGGTGCAGATGCTAGTTGCTGGGGTAACGGAGGTGCAGATGCTTGTTGCTGGGGTAACGGAGGTGCAGATGCTAGTTGCTGGGGTAACGGAGGTGCAGATGCTTGTTGCTGGGGTAACGGAGGTGCAGATGCTTGTTGCTGGGGTAACGGAGGTGCAGATGCTTGTTGTGATGTTACCCCCAAGCTGCTGATGCTAGGACTGACCCTTCTCCATCTTGTTGGTCAGCAGGCGGAGTGGGTGGTCAGGCTAGGAGGCTGGTAGCTGAGCTCTGCATCGGTCATGACATGGTGGTCCTCAGTTAATTTGCTCCTGGCAGTGCCCAGCCATTTTTGGATATCCATTTTTGATCAAAGCTTAGCCAACTAGCCATAATTATTCAGTGCGTCACCAAAATCTAACGAAGCTACTAGCTTGCCTATTAGCTATCTGCAAATGTGAACCTGTGTGATGGCCTGTGATGTTAGCTATAATAAAATGTATTCACCCTGGATATGAGACTTGCTCTGATTTTAGACCTTTTGAATCATAAGCTCAAAGTGCTGTCTTGACATTGAAGTTACCACAGAAAAAAGAAACACGTGAAAACTAACATGCCAAACATGCTATGAAAAAGTAGTTTTTTGTAATCTAACAATTGGAAAATTAGTTGTTTTATACCAAACTTTATTGCATTTGTCATCCCCAAAATGTGGCCATTGAAAGGGTTAGTTAGTTGCATCCTTCCTCAGTTTGTTATAATGTGCTGCTCTATAGTTCCAGAAGAGTCACCTGGGGATAAGTGGATAGACACATGTTCGTTTTTTATAAAAGGAGTTTTTTGTACAGGGAGGAGAGAGCGTAAGTTTGAGTGAGTACATTAAATCCAATCCAACCAGTTGCCCTGGATATGTTATGCGATCACACAGGCAGACTGCCATAGTGAAGGATGTTTACAGAGTGCCTCAAATATACTATTATGAGTTTTCTTCTCTGTGCTCTGGAGAGATGGCAGTTAGTTGGTCAGAAGGCTCTAGAGGTCCTTGGACCAGTATCTCTGTAGCACCTGGAGAGAGACGGATAGAGGTAGTGAGTGTGCTTAAAACAGAGCCCTGACCCCTGACCTCCCACTGGCCTCTAACCTCAGTCTCTCTGACAGGGAGTTACGCCAGGATTATACCGGTTACATCTAGCTAGCTAGCTAATGGGATCTAGCTAATGTGTGGTAGTTAGTCAACATGTATTGCTTCTGACACATGCCATGATCCTCCTTGCTTTACATCTGACAGATATAGCTACCATAGACTGCTAGATGATAATGGGTTATGATAATTGCAGTTTTTAGTTCATTATCTAGCTATATGTGTAAAACTGACAATCTGGTTGTAAAATGCACCATTTTAGCTAGCTAACCAACAAGCTAAGAAGCTAGCTACTGTAGCTAGCTTGACACTCAGTAACGTTAGCTTACCATGTTTTCAGGACACTTCGACATTCCTCTTGCCAATCCCGTCTCTCGTTCTTCTTCCAGGTTCAAAACGTTATGGCTGTAGACAGTCTATTGTCAAAAACCAGCCACGTGTTACACGGCCACCTGGCGCAGTCAATGTCTGTGTTCCAAAGCCGTTCACCGGCACAGCAGCATCGCTTTTATCTCAAATTTCCAATGTCGAATATAAAAGTGACATGATATTGATAAATTTATGCGCTACAAATGATTGTTTTGTTTAGGATGTGAAACATTTAATGAAAATATAAATGTAGAACGAACTGTGCGTCTTTAGTGTTTCCCCGGTAACAATAACTACTGAGCACAGGGCTTGAAATCACTGCCCCAGTTTAAAAACCGTCTTCGCCTAATCCTAACCCTAATCGTAATCCTAACCCTAATCGTAATCCTAACCCTAATCGTAATCCTAATCGTAATCCTAACCCTAATCGTAATCCTAACCCTAATCGTAATCCTAATCGTAATCCTAACCCTAATCGTAATCGTAATCCTAATTTTTCCAAATGATCAATGAAGAAAACCCAAAACGAGGAACCACTGCTACCCATAGTCACAACCACTGCTACCCATAGTCACAACCACTGCTACCCATAGTCACAACCACTGCTACCCAAGTCTTGACAGATTCTCGCCGTTTACATGTGAATCTGTCCATGAGAGATTATAATCCATGTCTCAAGATTTAAAGATCCTTCTTTAACCTGTCTCCTCCCCTTCATCTACACTGATTTGAAGTGGATTTAATAAGTGACATCAAGGGATCATATCTTTCACCTAGATTCACCTGGTCTGTCTGTCATGGAAAGAGCATCATGTTCAGTGTATATTCTCTCCCCCCAGTCTGAAAGATGAAGACCCAGAGGATCAGGATGAGACTGTCTGTAACCGGGATGAAGACTGCGCCATCAACAACAATCGACGCAAGGTACGCAACACACACACTAAAAACACCATCACACACACTAAAAACACCATCACACACACTAACAACACCATCACACACACTAACAACACCATCACACACCCTAAAAACACCATCACACATACAGTGAATACCAAATCAGCCCATTGCCCCTACCTCCGTTTTCACGTGTTGCTGACGAAAAATCAGAGGATGGCTTGTCCTGCCGGCAAGACCTGTTTTTAGGGAGGGAGAGATCACATTTACATACAGTGGGGAAAAAAAGTATTTAGTCAGCCACCAATTGTGCAAGTTCTCCCACTTAAAAAGATGAGAGAGGCCTGTAATTTTCATCATAGGTACACGTCAACTATGACAGACAAAATGAGAAAAAAAAATCCAGAAAATCACATTGTTGGATTTTTAATGAATTTATTTGCAAATTATGGTGGAAAATAAGTATTTGGTCAATAACAAAAGTTTCTCAATACTTTGTTATATACCCTTTGTTGGCAATGACACAGGTCAAACGTTTTCTGTAAGTCTTCACAAGGTTTTCACACACTGTTGCTGGTATTTTGGCCCATTCCTCCATGCAGATCTCCTCTAGAGCAGTGATGTTTTGGGGCTGTCGCTGGGCAACACGGACTTTCAACTCCCTCCAAAGATTTTCTATGGGGTTGAGATCTGGAGACTGGCTAGGCCACTCCAGGACCTTGAAATGCTTCTTACGAAGCCACTCCTTCGTTGCCCGGGCGGTGTGTTTGGGATCCTTGTCATGCTGAAAGACCCAGCCACGTTTCATCTTCAATGCCCTTGCTGATGGAAGGAGGTTTTCACTCAAAATCTCACGATACATGGCCCCATTCATTCATTTCCTTTACACGGATCAGTCGTACGGGTCCCTTTGCAGAAAAACAGCCCCAAAGCATGATGTTTCCACCCCCATGCTTCACAGTAGGTATGGTGTTCTTTGGATGCAACTCAGCATTCTTTGTCCTCCAAACACGACGAGTTGAGTTTTTACCAAAAAGTTCTATTTTGGTTTCATCTGACCATATGACATTCTCCCAATCCTCTTCTGGATCATCCAAATGCACTCTAGCAAACTTCAGACAGGCCTGGACATGTACTGGCTTAAGCAGGGGGACACGTCTGGCACTGCAGGATTTGAGTCCCTGGCGGCGTAGTGTGTTACTGATGGTAGGCTTTGTTACTTTGGTCCCAGCTCTCTGCAGGTCATTCACTAGGTCCCCCCGTGTGGTTCTGGGATTTTTGCTCACCGTTCTTGTGATCATTTTGACACCACGGGGTGAGATCCAGATCGAGGGAGATTATCAGTGGTCTTGTATGTCTTCCATTTCCTAATAATTGCTCCCACAGTTGATTTCTTCAAACCAAGCTGCTTACCTATTGCAGATTCAGTCTTCCCAACCTGGTGCAGGTCTACAATTTTGTTTCTGGTGTCCTTTGACAGCTCTTTGGTCTTGGCCATAGTGGAGTTAGGGTTAGTGTGACTGTTTGAGGTTGTGGACAGGTGTCTTTTATACTGATAACAAGTTCAAACAGGTGCCATTAATACAGGTAACGAGTGGAGGACAGAGGAGCCTCTTAAAGAAGAAGTTACAGGTCTGTGAGAGCCAGAAATCTTGCTTGTTTGTAGGTGACCAAATACTTATTTTCCACCATAATTTGCAAATAAATTCATTAAAAATCCACACCTGGATTGTACAATATTTGCACATTCAAGTTGGTTGTTGATCATTGCTATACAGCCATTTTCAAGTCTTACCATAGATTTTCAAGCGTATTTAAGTCAACTGTAACTAGGCCACTCAGGAACATTTAATCATCTTGGTAAGCAACTCCATTGTATATTTGGCCTTGTGTTTTCGGTTATTGTCCTGCTGAAAGGTGAATTTGTCTCAGTGTCTGGTGGACAGCAGACTGAACCAGGGTTTCCTCTAGTCTCCCAGTGTCTGGTGGACAGCAGACTGAACCAGGGTTTCCTCTAGTCTCCCAGTGTCTGGTGGACAGCAGACTGAACCAGGGTTTCCTCTAGTCTCCCAGTGTCTGGTGGACAGCAGACTGAACCAGGGTTTCCTCTAGTCTCCCAGTGTCTGGTGAACAGCAGACTGAACCAGGGTTTCCTCTAGTCTCCCAGTGTCTGGTGGACAGCAGACTGAACCAGGGTTTCCTCTAGTCTCCCAGTGTCTGGTGGACAGCAGACTGAACCAGGGTTTCCTCTAGTCTCCCAGTGTCTGGTGGACAGCAGACTGAACCAGGGTTTCCTCTAGTCTCCCAGTGTCTGGTGGAAAGCAGACTGAACCAGGGTTTCCTCTAGTCTCCCAGTGTCTGGTGGACAGCAGACTGAACCAGGGTTTCCTCTAGTCTCCCAGTGTCTGGTGGACAGCAGACTGAACCAGGGTTTCCTCTAGTCTCCCAGTGTCTGGTGGACAGCAGACTGAACCAGGGTTTCCTCTAGTCTCCCAGTGTCTGGTGGACAGCAGACTGAACCAGGGTTTCCTCTAGTCTCCCAGTGTCTGGTGGACAGCAGACTGAACCAGGGTTTCCTCTAGTCTCCCAGTGTCTGGTGGACAGCAGACTGAACCAGGGTTTCCTCTAGTCTCCCAGTGTCTGGTGGACAGCAGACTGAACCAGGGTTTCCTCTAGTCTCCCAGTGTCTGGTGGACAGCAGACTGAACCAGGGTTTCCTCTAGTCTCCCAGTGTCTGGTGGACAGCAGACTGAACCAGGGTTTCCTCTAGTCTCCCAGTGTCTGGTGGACAGCAGACTGAACCAGGGTTTCCTCTAGTCTCCCAGTGTCTGGTGGACAGCAGACTGAACCAGGGTTTCCTCTAGTCTCCCAGTGTCTGGTGGACAGCAGACTGAACCAGGGTTTCCTCTAGTCTCCCAGTGTCTGGTGGACAGCAGACTGAACCAGGGTTTCCTCTAGTCTCCCAGTGTCTGGTGGACAGCAGACTGAACCAGGGTTTCCTCTAGTCTCCCAGTGTCTGGTGGACAGCAGACTGAACCAGGGTTTCCTCTAGTCTCCCAGTGTCTGGTGGACAGCAGACTGAACCAGGGTTTCCTCTAGTCTCCCAGTGTCTGGTGGACAGCAGACTGAACCAGGGTTTCCTCTAGTCTCCCAGTGTCTGGTGGACAGCAGACTGAACCAGGGTTTCCTCTAGTCTCCCAGTGTCTGGTGGACAGCAGACTGAACCAGGGTTTCCTCTAGTCTCCCAGTGTCTGGTGGACAGCAGACTGAACCAGGGTTTCCTCTAGTCTCCCAGTGTCTGGTGGACAGCAGACTGAACCAGGGTTTCCTCTAGTCTCCCAGTGTCTGGTGGACAGCAGACTGAACCAGGGTTTCCTCTAGTCTCCCAGTGTCTGGTGGACAGCAGACTGAACCAGGGTTTCCTCTAGTCTCCCAGTGTCTGGGGGGAAGGCAGACTGAACCAGGGTTTCCTCTAGTCTCCCAGTGTCTGGTGGACAGCAGACTGAACCAGGGTTTCCTCTAGTCTCCCAGTGTCTGGTGGACAGCAGACTGAACCAGGGTTTCCTCTAGTCTCCCAGTGTCTGGTGGACAGCAGACTGAACCAGGGTTTCCTCTAGTCTCCCAGTGTCTGGTGGACAGCAGACTGAACCAGGGTTTCCTCTAGTCTCCCAGTGTCTGGTGGACAGCAGACTGAACATAAATATTCCCTGTCCTTCCAATGACAAGCCCATAACACAGTGGCGGTCAGTGATTTATTTAAAAAAAAATATATATATAATTATGAGCATAGCCTTATTTCTATTACAGCATATTGGATGACTGTCATTCATCTTCCATTCACCCAGTTCAATGTAACATTGATAGGTTTAGGCTACTACATGATACTCTAATGTTCCCTGTACCCATCATGAGGTTGCTACAACCTAGCCTATGAAAAGTTTACAACGTAGGTGCACAGGTCAAGATAATTTTGAGTAATCAAGGTGACAGTGACACATTCAATACCACTTTGCACACTCTTGCCTGCATCTAGCTGATCTAGGTTGTAATCAACCGTTTCTATTGGACACGTGTTAATAAACCCGCTACAATCAGTCGAAAAAACCTTTCCAAGCCAAACGTTCATATCATGACTGCTAATCGCTACACACAGCCTACATCGTAGTCACCATAGCTACTAGAACTAAGGCGTTAGTAAACCCGCTACAATCATGCAGTCAGCAAGCAGTTTATCAGTTACACTGGCGGGCCCCAGTGGCAATAAATTAATACAACCAAAAGCTTTCCTTGACTTGGAAGAGTTCCAGTGCTGGATAGCCATAGCCAGCTAGCTAGCATAGCATTCTTCTCTGTTTGAGCCGGGTGTATGAGTAGGCTAAACTAGCTAGCTGCATTTGCTAGCTAAGTGAAATTGAGAAAAAATACAACCAAATATAGCTAGCTCTCTCTCTCTTGCTCCTCCTTAATTTTGGAAGAATTTGTTCAAAACTGTTCAACTTTTGTCTTTCTCTGAGTCAACTAATTACCACATCTTATGCACTGCAGTTCAATACTAGATTCATTCTCTGATCTTTTGATTAGGTGGAAAACATGTCAGTTCATGCTGCAAGAGCTCTGATACAGTGGCTTGTGAAAGTATTCACCCCCCTTGGCATTTTTCCTATTTTGTTGCCTTACAACCTGGAATTTAAATAGATTTTGGGGGGGGGTTGTATCATTTGATTTACACTACTTTGAAGATGCAAAATATTTTTTTGTGTGAAACAAACAAGAAATAAGACAAGAAACAGAACAATTGAGCGTGCATAACTATTCATCCCCCCCAAAGTCAATACTTTGTAGAGCCACCTTTTGCAGCAATTACTGCTGCAAGTCTCTTGGGGTATGTCTCTATAAGCATGGCACATCTAGCCACTGGGATTTTTGCCCATTCTTCAAGGCAAAACTGCTCCAGCTCCTTCAAGTTGGATTGGTTCCGCTGGTGTACAGCAATCTTTAAGTCATACCACAGATTCTCAATTGGATTGAGGTCTGGGCTTTGACTAGGCCATTCCAAGAAATTTAAATGTTTCCTCTTAAACCACTCGAGTGTTGCTTTAGCAGTATGCTTAGGGTCATTGTCCTGCTGGAAGGTGAACCTCCGTCCCAGTCTCAAATTTCTGGAAGACTGAAACAGGTTTCCCTCAAGAATTTCCCTGTATTTAGCGCCATCCATCATTCCTTCAATTCTGACCAGTTTCCCAGTCCCTGCCGATGGAAAAACATGGTGTTCTCGGGGTGATGAGAGGTGTTGGGTTTGCACCAGACATAGCGTTTTCCTTGATGACCGAAAAGCTCAATTTTAGTCTCATCCGACCAGAGTACCTTCTTCCATATGTTTGGGGAGTCTCCCACATGCCTGATGGATTTTTTTCTGGCCACTCTTCCGTAAAATCCAGGTCTGTGGAGTGTACGGCTTAAAGTGGTCCTTTGGACAGATACTCCAATCTCCGCTGTGGAGCTTTGCAGCTCCTTCAGGGTTATCTTTGGTCTCTTTGTTGCCTCTGATTAATGCCCTCCTTGCCTGGTCCGTGAGTTTTGGTGGGCGGCCCTCTCTTGGCAGGTTTGTTGTGGTGCCATATTATTTCCATTTATTTATAATGGATTTAATGGTGCTCTTTTTTTCTATTTTTTTTTTTACCCAACCCTGATCTGTACTTCTCCACAACTTTGTCCCTGACCGCTTGCTTGGTGGTGCCCCTTGCTTAGTGGTGTTGCAGACTCTGGGGCCTTTCAGAACAGGTGTGTGTGTATATATACTGAGATCATGTGACAGATCATGTGACACGTAGGTTGCACACAGGTGCACTTTAACTAATTATGTGACTTCTGAAGGTAATTGGTTGCACCAGATCTTATTTAGGGGGCTTCATAGCAAAGGGGGTGAATACATATGCACGTACCACTTTTCCGTTATTTATTTTTTAGAATTTTTTGAAACATGTTATTTTTTTCATTTCACTTCACCAATTTTGATTATTTTGTGTATGTCAATTACATGAAATCCAAATAAAAATCCATTTCAATTACAGGTTGTAATGCAACAAAGTAGGAAAAACGCCAAGGGGGATGAATACTTTTGTAAGGCACTGTAGGTTGGAGGATGTCCTCCAGAAGTTGTCATAATTACTGTGTAAGTCTATGGAAGGGGGTGAGAACCATGAGCCTCCTAGGTTTTGTATTGAAGTCAATGTACCCAGAGGAGGACAAAACCTAGCTGTCCTCCGGCTCCACCGTGGTTCTACCCTAAAGAGTGCTGTATATATTTAGTATGAAATCCCCTTCCTCCTCTGAGGAGCCTACAATGCCATCACCATGCTTGAAAATATGGAGTGGTACTCAGTGATGTTGGATTTGCCCCAAACATAACGCTTTGTATTCAGGACATAAAGTTAATTTCTATGCCTCATTTTTTTCAGTTTTACTTTAGTGCCTTTTTGCAAACAGGATGCATGTTTTGCAATATTTTTATTCCGTACAATTCAAGTCTCCAACCATGTATATATTTTTCATTTCATTGTATGTATTTTCGGTAATCCAACCTGCAAAATGTGCTAATTGCCAACAAGTCTATCTGAAAGAAATGCAATATAATAATATACCTCATCTGTTCTTCATTTTGTTTTGTTTTGTTATTTTTCTTTAGTCATTTAGCAGACGCTCTTATCCAGAGCGATTTACAGTTAGTGAGTGCATACAGTTTCATACATAAATATCATGATAACCAAGCATAACTCTAAATTCTAGAACTGGCATCACTGACGGACTTGACCAGGTAGGAACAAATGGGATTCATCCCCCTCCATCCCTCCCTCCCTCCCCCCTCCCTCCCTCCTCCCTCCCTCCCTCCCTCCCTCCCTCCCTCCCTCCCTCCCTCCCTCCCTCCCTCCCTCCCTCCCTCCCTCCATCCCTCCATCAGTCTGTCTGTGCTCATCTATCCTATTTTCCCTCTAACTTGAACCCAAATGATTGAATCAGATTTTCTCCTTGCAGATGAATCCTGTGTAACCTGTTCTAACTAATGGCTCATATACTGACTGTGTGTTAGACGGTGAGTCCTGCAGCAGGCGAACATCCTCTACAGTATAACTACTCCTTGTGGTATTCTCGGAGGACTCCGTCCCGGCCCGCCAACACACAGAGTTATGAACAGAACATCAGACAGATCGGCACGGTCGCCTCGGTCAGTACATATCATATACACACAGCACTGTGTTAAATATGTGGTTGATAGGGTTAGGATGTGACCAGCTGATTGGTTGATGTTATCTTGTGCTGTGATTGGTTGACAGGTGGAACAGTTCTGGAAGTTTTACAGTCACCTGATCCGACCGGGAGATCTGACTGGCCACTCCGACTTCCACCTGTTTAAAGAGGGAATCAAACCCATGTGGGAGGTAACATATTATTATTATTATGTATTATATATAGGTAGTGTTATAGAGGGAATCAAACCCATGTGGGAGGTAACATATTATTATTATATATAGGTAGTGTTATAGAGGGAATCAAACCCATGTGGGAGGTAACATATTATTATTATATATTATATATAGGTAGTGTTATAGAGGGAATCAAACCCATGTGGGAGGTAACATTATTATTATTATTATTATTATTATTATTATTATTATATATAGGTAGTGTTATATAGGGAATCAAACCCATGTGGGAGGTAACATATTATTATTGTCAGTAGCTGAGTGTAGATGCGGTGAGGAAATCAAGCGCAGGAAACACGGGCGTTCGTCAACAGACTTTAGTTAACAAAATGCAGCACCAAACAGGCGAACAGCCAACCCAACCGGGAGGCAAAATACAAATTACGCACAACACACACAGTGCGTAAAATGAAGATAGCGCACACAGTGCGGACTCTCGGAAAACAACAAACACGAGAGTAAATACAAAAAGAGCAACAGCTTGACAATACCACATAACACCTGCCCCCACACACGAAAACTAAATAGGCAACCAAATCAAACACTAACAAGGGACAGGTGTACAAACAGACAAAACCAAACAAACATGAAACATCGAACGGTGGCAGCTAGTACTCCGGGGACGACGACCGCCGAAGCCTGCCCGAACAAGGAGGAGGAGCAGCCTCGGCCGAAACGTGACAATTATTATATAGAGGTAGTGTTATATAGGGAATCAAACCCATGTGGGAGGTAACATATTATTATTATATAGAGGTAGTGTTATATAGGGAATCAAACCCATGTGGGAGGTAACATATTATTATTATATATTATATATAGGTAGTGTTATATAGGGAATCAAACCCATGTGGGAGGTAACATATTATTATATATTATATATAGGTAGTGTTATAGAGGGAATCAAACCCATGTGGGAGGTAACATATTATTATTATTATTATTATATATTATATATAGGTAGTGTTATATAGGGAATCAAACCCATGTGGGAGGTAACATATTATTATTATATATAGGTAGTGTTATATAGGGAATCAAACCCATGTGGGAGGTAACATATTATTATTATATATTATATATAGGTAGTGTTATATAGGGAATCAAACCCATGTGGGAGGTAACATATTATTATTAAATATTATATATAGGTAGTGTTATATAGGGAATCAAACCCATGTGGGAGGTAACATATTATTATTATATATAGGTAGTGTTATAGAGGGAATCAAACCCATGTGGGAGGTAACATATTATTATTATATAGAGGTAGTGTTATATAGGGAATCAAACCCATGTGGGAGGTAACATATTATTATTATATATTATATATAGGTAGTGTTATATAGGGAATCAAACCCATGTGGGAGGTAACATATTATTATATATTATATATAGGTAGTGTTATAGAGGGAATCAAACCCATGTGGGAGGTAACATATTATTATTATATATTATATAGAGGTAGTGTTATATAGGGAATCAAACCCATGTGGGAGGTAACATATTATTATTATATATAGGTAGTGTTATATAGGGAATCAAACCCATGTGGGAGGTAACATATTATTATTATTATTATTATTATTATTATTATATATAGGTAGTGTTATAGAGGGAATCAAACCCATGTGGGAGGTAACATATTATTATTATATATTATATATAGGTAGTGTTATAGAGGGAATCAAACCCATGTGGGAGGTAACATATTATTATTATATATTATATATAGGTAGTGTTATAGAGGGAATCAAACCCATGTGGGAGGTAACATATTATAAATAGGTAGTGTTATATAGGGAATCAAACCCATGTGGGAGGTAACATATTATTATATAGAGGTAGTGTTATAGAGGGAATCAAACCCATGTGGGAGGTAACATATTATTATTATATATTATATATAGGTAGTGTTATATAGGGAATCAAACCCATGTGGGAGGTAACATATTATTATTATATATTATATATAGGTAGTGTTATAGAGGGAATCAAACCCATGTGGGAGGTAACATATTATTATTCTATATTATATATAGGTAGTGTTATATAGGGAATCAAACCCATGTGGGAGGTAACATATTATTATTATATATTATATATAGGTAGTGTTATATAGTGAATCAAACCCATGTGGGAGGTAACATATTATTATTATTATTATATATAGGTAGTGTTATAGAGGGAATCAAACCCATGTGGGAGGTAACTTATTATTATTATATATTATATATAGGTAGTGTTATAGAGGGAATCAAACCCATGTGGGAGGTAACATATTATTATTATTATATATTATATATAGGTAGTGTTATATAGGGAATCAAACCCATGTGGGAGGTAAAATATTATTATTATTATATATTATATATAGGTAGTGTTATAGAGGGAATCAAACCCATGTGGGAGGTAACATATTATTATTATTATTATTATTATTATTATATATTATATATAGGTAGTGTTATAGAGGGAATCAAACCCATGTGGGAGGTAACATATTATTATTATATATAGGTAGTGTTATATAGGGAATCAAACCCATGTGGGAGGTAACTTATTATTATTATTATATATTATATATAGGTAGTGTTATAGAGGGAATCAAACCCATGTGGGAGGTAACATATTATTATTATATATTATATATAGGTAGTGTTATAGAGAGAATCAAACCCATGTGGGAGGTAACATATTATTATTATTATATATAGGTAGTGTTAAAGAGGGAATCAAACCCATGTGGGAGGTAACTTATTATTATTATTATTATTATTATATATAGGTAGTGTTATAGAGGGAATCAAACCCATGTGGGAGGTAACATTATTATTATTATTATTATATATTATATATAGGTAGTGTTATAGAGGGAATCAAACCCATGTGGGAGGTAACATATTATTATTATTATATATAGGTAGTGTTATAGAGGGAATCAAACCCATGTGGGAGGTAACATATTATTATTATTATATATAGGTAGTGTTATATAGGGAATCAAACCCATGTGGGAGGTAACATATTATTATTATTATATATTATATATAGGTAGTGTTATAGAGGGAATCAAACCCATGTGGGAGGTAACATATTATTATATATTATATAGAGGTAGTGTTATATAGGGAATCAAACCCATGTGGGAGGTAACATATTATTATTATATATTATATATAGGTAGTGTTATATAGGGAATCAAACCCATGTGGGAGGTAACATATTATTATTATTATATATAGGTAGTGTTATAGAGGGAATCAAACCCATGTGGGAGGTAACATATTATTATTATATATTATATATAGGTAGTGTTATAGAGGGAATCAAACCCATGTGGGAGGTAACATATTATTATTATATATTATAAATAGGTAGTGTTATATAGGGAATCAAACCCATGTGGGAGGTAACATATTATTATTATATATTATATATAGGTAGTGTTATATAGGGAATCAAACCCATGTGGGAGGTAACATATTATTATTATATATAGGTAGTGTTATAGAGGGAATCAAACCCATGTGGGAGGTAACATATTATTATTATATATTATATATAGGTAGTGTTATATAGGGAATCAAACCCATGTGGGAGGTAACATATTATTATTATATATTATATATAGGTAGTGTTATAGAGGGAATCAAACCCATGTGGGAGGTAACATATTATTATTATTATATATAGGTAGTGTTATAGAGGGAATCAAACCCATGTGGGAGGTAACATATTATTATTATTATATATTATAAATAGGTAGTGTTATATAGGGAATCAAACCCATGTGGGAGGTAACATATTATTATTATTATATATAGGTAGTGTTATATAGGGAATCAAACCCATGTGGGAGGTAACATATTATTATTATATATAGGTAGTGTTATAGAGGGAATCAAACCCATGTGGGAGGTAACATATTATTATTATTATTATTATTATTATTATTATTATATATTATATATAGGTAGTGTTATATAGGGAGTCAAACCCATGTGGGAGGTAACATATTATTATTATTATTATATATAGGTAGTGTTAAAGAGGGAATCAAACCCATGTGGGAGGTAACTTATTATTATTATTATTATTATTATATATAGGTAGTGTTATAGAGGGAATCAAACCCATGTGGGAGGTAACATATTATTATTATTATATATTATATATAGGTAGTGTTATAGAGGGAATCAAACCCATGTGGGAGGTAACATATTATTATTATTATATATAGGTAGTGTTATAGAGGGAATCAAACCCATGTGGGAGGTAACATATTATTATTATTATATATAGGTAGTGTTAAAGAGGGAATCAAACCCATGTGGGAGGTAACTTATTATTATTATTATTATTATTATTATATATAGGTAGTGTTATAGAGGGAATCAAACCCATGTGGGAGGTAACATATTATTATTATTATATATTATATATAGGTAGTGTTATAGAGGGAATCAAACCCATGTGGGAGGTAACATTATTATTATTATTATTATTATATATAGGTAGTGTTATAGAGGGAATCAAACCCATGTGGGAGGTAACATATTATTATTATTATATATAGGTAGTGTTATATAGGGAATCAAACCCATGTGGGAGGTAACATATTATTATTATATATTATATATAGGTAGTGTTATAGAGGGAATCAAACCCATGTGGGAGGTAACATATTATTATATATTATATAGAGGTAGTGTTATATAGGGAATCAAACCCATGTGGGAGGTAACATATTATTATTATATATTATATATAGGTAGTGTTATATAGGGAATCAAACCCATGTGGGAGGTAACATATTATTATTATATATAGGTAGTGTTATAGAGGGAATCAAACCCATGTGGGAGGTAACATATTATTATTATTATTATATAGGTAGTGTTATAGAGGGAATCAAACCCATGTGGGAGGTAACATATTATTATTATATATAGGCAGTGTTATATAGGGAATCAAACCCATGTAGGAGGTAACATATTATTATTATATATAGGTAGTGTTATAGAGGGAATCAAACCCATGTGGGAGGTAACATATTATTATTATTATTATTATTATTATATATAGGTAGTGTTATAGAGGGAATCAAACCCATGTGGGAGGTAACATATTATTATTATATATTATATATAGGTAGTGTTATATAGGGAATCAAACCCATGTGGGAGGTAACATATTATTATTATTATTATTATATATAGGTAGTGTTATAGAGGGAATCAAACCCATGTGGGAGGTAACATATTATTATTATTATATATAGGTAGTGTTATAGAGGGAATCAAACCCATGTGGGAGGTAACATATTATTATTATATATTATAAATAGGTAGTGTTATATAGGGAATCAAACCCATGTGGGAGGTAACATATTATTATTATATTTTATAAATAGGTAGTGTTATATAGGGAATCAAACCCATGTGGGAGGTAACATATTATTATTATATATTATATATAGGTAGTGTTATATAGGGAATCAAACCCATGTGGGAGGTAACATATTATTATTATGATTATATATAGGTAGTGTTATAGAGCGAATCAAACCCATGTGGGAGGTAACATATTATTATTATATATAGGTAGTGTTATAGAGGGAATCAAACCCATGTGGGAGGTAACATATTATTATTATATAGAGGTAGTGTAATAGAGGGAATCAAACCCATGTGGGAGGTAACATATTATTATTATATATTATATATAGGTAGTGTTATATAGGGAGTCAAACCCATGTGGGAGGTAACATATTATTATTATTATTATTATTATTATATATAGGTAGTGTTATATAGGGAATCAAACCCATGTGGGAGGTAACATATTATTATTATGATTATATATAGGTAGTGTTATAGAGGGAATCAAACCCATGTGGGAGGTAACATATTATTATTATTATATATAGGTAGTGTTATATAGGGAATCAAACCCATGTGGGAGGTAACATATTATTATTATGATTATATATAGGTAGTGTTATAGAGCGAATCAAACCCATGTGGGAGGTAACATATTATTATTATATATTATAAATAGGTAGTGTTATATAGGGAATCAAACCCATGTGGGAGGTAACATATTATTATTATATATTATAAATAGGTAGTGTTATATAGGGAATCAAACCCATGTGGGAGGTAACATATTATTATTATATATTATATATAGGTAGTGTTATAGAGGGAATCAAACCCATGTGGGAGGTAACATATTATTATTATATATTATATATAGGTAGTGTTATAGAGGGAATCAAACCCATGTGGGAGGTAACATATTATTATTATATATTATATATAGGTAGTGTTATAGAGGGAATCAAACCCATGTGGGAGGTAACATATTATTATTATTATATGGAGGTAGTGTAATAGAGGGAATCAAACCCATGTGGGAGGTAACATATTATTATTATATATTATAAATAGGTAGTGTTATATAGGGAATCAAACCCATGTGGGAGGTAACATATTATTATTATTATATATAGGTAGTGTTAAAGAGGGAATCAAACCCATGTGGGAGGTAACATATTATTATTATGATTATATATAGGTAGTGTTATATAGGGAATCAAACCCATGTGGGAGGTAACATATTATTATTATTATTATATATAGGTAGTGTTAGAGGGAATCAAACCCATGTGGGAGGTAACATATTATTATTATTATTATTATTATATATAGGTAGTGTTATATAGGGAATCAAACCCATGTGGGAGGTAACATATTATTATTATTATTATTATTATTATTATTATATATAGGTAGTGTTATATAGGGAATCAAACCCATGTGGGAGGTAACATATTATTATATATAGGTAGTGTTATATAGGGAATCAAACCCATGTGGGAGGTAACTTATTATTATTATATATTATATATAGGTAGTGTTATAGAGGGAATCAAACCCATGTGGGAGGTAACATTATTATTATATATTATATATTATATATAGGTAGTGTTATAGAGGGTTTGGAGATCTGACTGGCTACCCTGACTTCCACCTGTTTTAATGAGGGAATCAAACCCGTGTGTGTAAGATGGTGAGTCCCATCAGCATGATGGCATCCCATCCAGTATAACCATAGCTTTTGGTGTTCACGGTGTGTGTGTGTGTGTGTAACCCTCCAGGATGAAGCTAATAAGAACGGTGGGAAGTGGATCATTAGGCTGCGGAAAGGTCTGTAGTTGTTCATATTATTATTAGGGCAAGGCTGCATAACCTGTTCATTTTGCCCCTCATCTTGCCTTTTACCGTTCTCTTTAACTCCCTTTAAAGGGAGACTTTGGTTCTCTAAACCTCCCTTTAAAGGTAGACCTCACATCAACACATACTGGAGAAGTTACTGGATAGCTACGGTGGCTAGCTTAGCAACGATCTAGTCACATCAACACATACTGGACGAGTTACTGGATAGCTACAGTGGCTAGCTTAGCTAACGAACTAGCTACGTCACATCAACAGATACTGGACGAGTTACTGGATAGCTACGATGGCTAGCTTAGCAACGATCTAGCTACGTCACATCAACACATACTGGAGGAGTTACTGGATAGCTACAGTGGCTAGCTTAGCTAACGAACTAGCTACGTCACAACACATACTGGAGGAGTTTCTGGATAGCTACAGTGGCTAGCTTCGCTAACGATCTAGCTACGTCGGTTTAGGGGACATGCGTGGTTCTGGTACCGATTCCGACCATCATTCTGGCCTATAAATCGATCTGTGGACACCGTAGATCAAAATGGCTTGGATTGAGCGGTAGCCCTGGTCCCATGGAGACAGGAGTATGTCTACTCTGCCTGTGTGAAACAGGATGTGAAATCTGACTCTACTTGTTGTTGACAGGTCTGGCCAGCAGGTTCTGGGAGAACATTATTCTGGCCATGTTGGGAGAACAGTTCATGGTGGGAGAGGAGATCTGTGGAGTGGTGGTCTCTATACGCTTCCAGGTACATACATACATACATACATACATACATACATACATACATACATACAGTACCAGTCAAAAGTTTGGACACACCTACTCATTCAAGGGTTTTTCTTTATTTTTGACTATTTTTTACATTGTATAATAATAATGAAGACATCAAAACTATTAAATAAAACAAGGAATCATGTAGTAACCAAAAAAGTGTTCAACAAATCAAAATATATTATATACAGTGGGGGGAAAAAAGTATTTAGTCAGCCACCAATTGTGCAAGTTCTCCCACTTAAAAAGGTGAGAGAGGGTTAGGGTTAGGGTTATCTTTTATACTGATAACAAGTTCAAACAGGTGCCATTAATACAGGTAACGAGTGGAGGACAGAGTAGCCTCTTAAAGAAGAAGTTACAGGTCTGTGAGAGCCAGAAATCTTGCTTGTTTGTAGGTGACCAAATACTTATTTTCCACCATAATTTGCAAATAAATTCATTAAAAATCCTACAATGTGATTTTCTGGATTTTTTTTTCTCATTTTGTCTGTCATAGTTGACGTGTATCTATGATGAAAATTACAGGCCTCTCATCTTTTTAAGTGGAAGAACTTGCACAATTGGTGGCTGACTAAATACTTTTTCCCCCCACTGTATTAGTAGCCACCCTTTGCCTTGATGACAGCTTTGCACACTCTTGGCATTCTCTCAACCAGCTTCACCTGGAATGCTTTTCCAATGGTCTTGAAGGAGTTCCCACATATGCTGAGCACTTGTTGGCTGCTTTTCCTTCACGCTGCGGTCCAACTCATCCCAAACCATCTCAATTGGGTTGAGTTTGGGTGATTATGGAGGCCAGGTCATCTGATGCAGCACTCCATCACTCTCCTTCTTGGTCAAATAGCCCTTACACAGCCTGGAGATGTGTTTTGGGTCATTGTCCTGTTGAAAAACAAATGATAGTCCCACTAAGCCCAAACCAGATGGGATGGCATATCGCTGCATAATGCTGTGGTAGCCATGCTGGATAAGTGTGCCTTGAATTCTAAATAAATCACAGACAGTGTCACCAGCAAAGCACCCACACACCATAACACCACCTCCTCCATGCTTCACGGTGGGAACTACACATGCAGAGTTCATCCGTTCTCCTACTCTGCGTCTCACAAAGACATAGCGGTTGGAACCAAAAATCACAAATTTGGACTCATCAGACCAAAGGACAGATTTCCACCGGTCTAATGTCCATTGCTCGTGTTTCTTGGCCCAAGCAAGTCTCATCTTCTTATTGGTGTCCTTTAGTAGTGGTTTCTTTGCAGCAATTCGACCATGAAGGCCTGATTAACACAGTCTCCTCTGAACAGTTGATGTTGAGATGTGTCTGTGACTTGAACTGTGAAGCATTTATTTTCACTTCTCCAGCCTCATCTTCAGCTTTTTACCGAAACAGGAAACCCTTTGTTATATTTTCTACTGTTGATCGACTCTTTAAGGGCACTGATAGTGTTTAGCTTGTCACTGATTTACGATAGTGTGACAGCTTGCTGATGAAGTTGTAGACATGTTCACTTGCCAGCAGTCAGTCCGTAGGTTAATTCAGCATGTTTTCAAAGCACCAATTGCTACATAAACGTTGTGACTCGATACTGCACTGACTCGATACTGCACTGACTCGATACTGCACTGACTCGATACTGCACTGACTCGAGTCGGGGGAGAACAGGCAGTTGCTGCTTTATTAAAACTTCTTCATTATGATAGATAGCTACTGTAGTGACATTTTAATTAGGTAGCTAGCTTATTGAAGGAACATTGCATTTATTGTTGCATTAGCTGATTTTAACTTTCGTTTCATATGAAGTGGCTGGCTCAGGTTTACGGCTGGTAATGGAAAACTGTGTGTACATTAAACGTCAGAAATATCGCTCCTTCAAGCACTAAACTCTTTAGTTAGATGTAATGCTGTGCGAATAAGACCTCGGCAAAAACTTAAATGTATTACAGATTTCTTGATTTATGTTTGTATTTGCATTTATGAGGGATCCCCATTAGTTCCTGCCAAGGCAGCGGCTATTCTTCCTGGGGTTTATTATGGATCCCCATTAGTTCCTGCCAAGGCAGCAGCTACTCTTCCTGGGGTTTATTATGGATCCCCATTAGTTCCTGCCAAGGCAGCAGCTACTCTTCCTGGGGTTTATTATGGATCCCCATTAGTTCCTGCCAAGGCAGCAGCTACTCTTCCCTGGGGTTTATTATGGATCCCCATTAGTTCCTGCCAAGGCATCAGCTACTCTTCCTGGGGTTTATTATGGATCCCCATTAGTTCCTGCCAAGGCAGCAGCTACTCTTCCTGGGGTTTATTATGGATCCCCATTAGTTCCTGCCTAGGCAGCAGCTACTCTTCCTGGGGTTTATTATGGATCCCCATTAGTTCCTGCCTAGGCAGCAGCTACTCTTCCTGGGGTTTATTATGGATCCCCATTAGTTCCTGCCAAGGCAGCAGCTACTCTTCCTGGGGTTTATTATGGATCCCCATTAGTTCCTGCCAAGGCAGCAGCTACTCTTCCTGGGGTTTATTATGGATCCCCATTAGTTCCTGCCAAGGCAGCAGCTACTCTTCTTGAGGTTTATTATGTATCCCCATTAGTTCCTGCCAAGGCAGAAGCTACTCTTCCTGGGGTTTATTATGGATCCCCATTAGTTCCTGCCAAGGCAGCAGCTACTCTTCCTGGGGTTTATTATGGATCCCCATTAGTTCCTGCCTAGGCAGCAGCTACTCTTCCTGGGGTTTATTATGGATCCCCATTAGTTCCTGCCGAGGCAGCAGCTACTCTTCCTGGGGTTTATTATGGATCTCCATTAGTTCCTGCCAAGGCAGCAGCTACTCTTCCTGGGGTTTATTATGGATCCCCATTAGTTCCTGCCAAGGCAGCAGCTACTCTTCCCTGGGGTTTATTATGGATCCCCATTAGTTCCTGCCAAGGCATCAGCTACTCTTCCTGGGGTTTATTATGGATCCCCATTAGTTCCTGCCAAGGCAGCAGCTACTCTTCCTGGGGTTTATTATGGATCCCCATTAGTTCCTGCCCAAGCAGCAGCTACTCTTCCTGGGGTTTATTATGGATCCCCATTAGTTCCTGCCAAGGCAGCAGCTACTCTTCCTGGGGTTTATTATGGATCCCCATTAGTTCCTGCCAAGGCAGCAGCTACTCTTCCTGGGGTTTATTATGGATCCCCATTAGTTCCTGCCAAGGCAGCAGCTACTCTTCCTGGGGTTTATTATGGATCCCCATTAGTTCCTGCCAAGGCAGCAGCTACTCTTCCTGGGGTTTATTATGGATCCCCATTAGTTCCTGCCAAGGCAGCAGCTACTCTTCCTGGGGTTTATTATGGATCCCCATTAGTTCCTGCCTAGGCAGCAGCTACTCTTCCTGGGGTTTATTATGGATCCCCATTAGTTCCTGCCAAGGCAGCAGCTACTCTTCCTGGGGTTTATTATGGATCCCCATTAGTTAATGCCAAGGCAGCAGCTACTCTTCCTGGGGTTTATTATGGATCCCCATTAGTTCCTGCCAAGGCAGCAGCTACTCTTCTTGAGGTTTATTATGTATCCCCATTAGTTCCTGCCAAGGCAGAAGCTACTCTTCCTGGGGTTTATTATGGATCCCCATTAGTTCCTGCCAAGGCAGCAGCTACTCTTCCTGGGGTTTATTATGGATCCCCATTAGTTCCTGCCTAGGCAGCAGCTACTCTTCCTGGGGTTTATTATGGATCCCCATTAGTTCCTGCCGAGGCAGCAGCTACTCTTCCTGGGGTTTATTATGGATCTCCATTAGTTCCTGCCAAGGCAGCAGCTACTCTTCCTGGGGTTTATTATGGATCCCCATTAGTTCCTGCCAAGGCAGCAGCTACTCTTCCCTGGGGTTTATTATGGATCCCCATTAGTTCCTGCCAAGGCATCAGCTACTCTTCCTGGGGTTTATTATGGATCCCCATTAGTTCCTGCCAAGGCAGCAGCTACTCTTCCTGGGGTTTATTATGGATCCCCATTAGTTCCTGCCTAAGCAGCAGCTACTCTTCCTGGGGGTTTATTATGGATCCCCATTAGTTCCTGCCAAGGCAGCAGCTACTCTTCCTGGGGTTTATTATGGATCCCCATTAGTTCCTGCCAAGGCAGCAGCTACTCTTCCTGGGGTTTATTATGGATCCCCATTAGTTCCTGCCAAGGCAGCAGCTACTCTTCCTGGGGTTTATTATGGATCCCCATTAGTTCCTGCCAAGGCAGCAGCTACTCTTCCTGGGGTTTATTATGTATCCCCATTAGTTCCTGCCAAGGCAGCAGCTACTCTTCCTGGGGTTTATTATGGATCCCCATTAGTTCCTGCCAAGGCAGCAGCTACTCTTCCTGGGGTCCAAACACATTAAGGCACTTACATTACACATAAAACAAAAGATAACCTTTTTTTAAATACACTAACTGTAAGTCGCTCTGGATAAGAGCGTCTGCTAAATCACTGAAATGTAAATCATATAACATTATTACAATGTACGTGTGTGTGTAGATCGACTATTTTTGAGGGCAAAGTAGTTGTAACTATGTTGTCTCTAGGTCACACGCTGAGATTTGTGGAAAGAAATTTGTGGGAAGGATTTGACAAATGTAAACATTTTCTTAACATTATTTAAAAGTTTACAAAAAAATCATAAATTGACTTGAGTTCACAATTCAGATGTGGTTCGGCGGTTGACCGCTAGGGGGCAATGCAGCTCAATCTACCGCAGTCCTGGCTATCGGTGGTCACTAGTTACCACAGCCACAAAGTCATAAAACCCACCTATTTTTACAATTTCTCTTCTTAAAATGTGATTTTTAAGCCTAACCGTAACATTAACCACACTGCTAACCTTATGCCTAAACCAAACCTTTAAGATCAAAAATAACATCTCACGCCGTCCCTTATCTGCACTGCTGCAAGCAACGGGTTGGGTCTCACTCCGTCTCCCTTTCAGCACTGCTGCAAGCAACGGGTTGGGTCTCACTCCGTCCCTTATCTGCACTGCTGCAAGCAACGGGTTGGGTCTCACTCCGTCCCTTATCTGCACTGCTGCAAGCAACGGGTTGGGTCTCACTCTGTCCCTTATCTGCACTGCTGCAAGCAACGGGTTGGGTCTCACTCCGTCTCCCTTTCAGCACTGCTGCAAGCAACGGGTTGGGTCTCACTCCGTCTCCCTTTCAGCACTGCTGCAAGCAACGGGTTGGGTCTCACTCCGTCTCCCTTTCAGCACTGCTGCAAGCAACGGGTTGGGTCTCACGCCGTCTCCCTTTCAGCACTGCTGCAAGCAACGGGTTGGATCTCACTCTGTCCCTTATCTGCACTGCTGCAAGCAACGGGTTGGGTCTCACTCCGTCCCTTATCTGCACTGCTGCAAGCAACGGGTTGGGTCTCACTCTGTCCCTTATCAACGGGTTGGGTCTCACTCCGTCCCTTATCTGCACTGCTGCAAGCAACGGGTTGGGTCTCACTCTGTCCCTTATCTGCACTGCTGCAAGCAACGGGTTGGGTCTCACTCCGTCCGCACTGCTGCAAGCAACGGGTTGGGTCTCACTCCGTCCGCACTGCTGCAAGCAACGGGTTGGGTCTCACTCCGTCCCTTATCCACACTGCTGCAAGCAACGGGTTGGGTCTCACGCCGTCTCCCTTTCAGCACTGCTGCAAGCAACGGGTTGGGTCTCACTCCGTCTCCCTTTCAGCACTGCTGCAAGCAACGGGTTGGGTCTCACTCTGTCCCTTATCTGCACTGCTGCAAGCAACGGGTTGGGTCTCACTCCGTCTCCCTTTCAGCACTGCTGCAAGCAACGGGTTGGGTCTCACTCCGTCTCCCTTTCAGCACTGCTGCAAGCAACGGGTTGGGTCTCACTCCGTCTCCCTTTCAGCACTGCTGCAAGCAACGGGTTGGGTCTCACGCCGTCTCCCTTTCAGCACTGCTGCAAGCAACGGGTTGGATCTCACTCTGTCCCTTATCTGCACTGCTGCAAGCAACGGGTTGGGTCTCACTCCGTCCCTTATCTGCACTGCTGCAAGCAACGGGTTGGGTCTCACTCTGTCCCTTATCAACGGGTTGGGTCTCACTCCGTCCCTTATCTGCACTGCTGCAAGCAACGGGTTGGGTCTCACTCTGTCCCTTATCTGCACTGCTGCAAGCAACGGGTTGGGTCTCACTCCGTCCGCACTGCTGCAAGCAACGGGTTGGGTCTCACTCCGTCCGCACTGCTGCAAGCAACGGGTTGGGTCTCACTCCGTCCCTTATCCACACTGCTGCAAGCAACGGGTTGGGTCTCACGCCGTCTCCCTTTCAGCACTGCTGCAAGCAACGGGTTGGGTCTCACGCCGTCCCTTATCAACGGGTTGGGTCTCACGCCGTCTCCCTTTCAGCACCTGTACTGCCACTCTAGTTCAATTCCACCTCACTAAGTTAATATTTCATCACTTTCTCATTTAACTCAAAGTATTGCCATACAGGACTTCCATGATGTCGCTTCCCTGTCTCACTCTGTCATTTTTGCAACTGTTAACAATGCTGACGTGCAGAACACTTTATATCCAAATAATTGTAAAGATTCAGATCTCCTCCTACTTACAGTATTTGTTCAATTTAATTTTATGCTAGTGGCCTGTTAGTGGTAGTTTTGGGATAACTGCACTGGAATAAAAAGGTTTTCGGTTAGGGAGTAAACGTTAACAATCCCAAATTCGTTTAAACATTTAAACGTCACACCCCTACTGCTAAGGGCACAAAATTGACAAAGGATTCCCACTCGAAGAGGCCCCTGAAGGGCCACAGTGGAGCCCTCGATGACTCGGCAACTAGCATTTGAGATTGACTCAAGAAATGCACATATCGAGTGCTCGAAGTGGTCAGTGTTTGGTTTGAGATTCAGCCACACTCACTCACAAACTCACTCGTGTGTGTGTACTGTGTCTCTCTCTCTAGGAAGACATCCTGTCTATATGGAATAAGACTGCCAGCGATCAGGTGACGACATCTAGAATCCGAGACACTCTTCGACGCGTCCTGAACCTCCCACCTAACACCATCATGGAGTACAAAACACACAACGACAGCCTCAAGTACGATTCACACAAGATACACACTCCCACCTAACACCATCATGGAGTACAAAACACACAACGACAGCCTCAAGTACGATTCACACAAGATACACACTCCCACCTAACACCATCATGGAGTACAAAACACACAACGACAGCCTCAAGTACGATTCACACAAGATACACACTCCCACCCTAACACCATCATGGAGTACAAAACACACAACGACAGCCTCAAGTACGATTCACACAAGATACACACTCCCACCCTAACACCATCATGGAGTACAAAACACACAACGACAGCCTCAAGTACGATTCACACAAGATACACACTCCCACCTAACACCATCATGAAGTACAAAACACACAACGACAGCCTCAAGTACGATTCACACAAGATACACACTCCCACCTAACACCATCATGGAGTACAAAACACACAACGACAGCCTCAAGTACGATTCACCCAAGATACACACTCCCACCTAACACCATCATGGAGTACAAAACACACAACGACAGCCTCAAGTACGATTCACCCAAGATACACACTCCCACCTAACACCATCATGGAGTACAAAACACACAACGACAGCCTCAAGTACGATTCACCCAAGATACACACTCCCACCTAACACCATCATGGAGTACAAAACACACAACGACAGCCTCAAGTACGATTCACACAAGATACACACTCCCACCTAACACCATCATGGACACAACTTGGACACACAATGACCACTTACTGTGTTTTTTGTTGTCTCTATGGATAATTCTGTTTATTGATCTCTCTCTCTCTCTCTGTGTGTTTTCTTCTTAGGGATAATTCCAGCTTTCGCAACACAAAGATCACCCTGTGAAGAGATGGAGAGCAGGCAAGAGGAGGAGGGAGAGACAGGAGAGGAGGGAGGAGGGGGGAGGGAGAGAGACAGGAGGGAGGGAGGAGGGGGAGAGGAGAGAGACAGAAGGAGGGAGGAGAGGGGGGAGGAAGGAGGAGGAGGAGGGGAGAGACAGGAGGGAGGGAGGAGGGGGGGAGAGGAGAGAGACAGAAGGAGGGAGGAGAGGGGGGAGTGAAGGAGGAGGAGGAGGGAGAGAGACAGGAGGGAGGGAGGGAGGAGGGGGGAGAGGAGAGAGACAGGAGGGAGGAGAGGGGGGAGTGAAGGAGGAGGAGGAGGGGGAGAGACAGGAGGGAGGGAGGAGGGGGGAGAGGAGAGAGACAGAAGGAGGGAGGAGAGGGGGAGTGAAGGAGGAGGAGGAGGGGGAGAGAAACGGGAGGGGGGGGGAGAGGAGAGAGACAGAAGGAGGGAGGAGAGGGGGGAGGAAGGAGGAGGAGGAGGGGGAGAGACAGGAGAGGAGGGAGGAGGGGGGAGAGGAGGAGGAGGAGGAGGGGAAGAGACAGGAGGGAGGGGTGGAGGGGGGGAGAGGAGAGAGACGGAAGGAGGGAGGAGAGGGGGAGGGAGGAGGAGGGGGAGAGGAGAGGAGGGAGGGAGGAGGGGGGGAGAGAGAGACGGAAGACGGAAGGAGGGAGGAGAGGGGGGAGTGAAGGAGGAGGAGGAGGGGGAGAGACAGGAGGGAGGGAGGAGGGGAGGAGAGGAGAGAGACAGGAGGAGGTGGGGAGAGGAGAGAGACAGAAGGAGGGAGAGACAGGAGAGGAGGAGGAGGAGGGAGGAGGACGGAGCGAGAGGAGGAGGAGGGAGCGACAGGAGAGGGAGGGAGAAAACGGAGCGATGAAGAGATGAACTACCTGACTGTTTCTCCTAAAGTTCTACTGTTTCCTCTGGGACCATAACATGACTATCTCTCTTTCCCTCCCTGCCTCGCTCTCTCACTCTGTCCTGAGAGATTGTTTCACTGCGGAGATGGAGAGTAGTGTGTTACAATGGAGACATGAGCTTCCTCTTTTTGCAACTTGAGTTACCACAACAGGCCAGTGTGGGACTAACTGAGTTTGTCCCTGAGTTACCACAACAGGCCAGTGTGGGACTAACTGAGTTTGTCCCTGAGTTACCACAACAGGCCAGTGTGGGACTAACTGAGTTTGTCCCTGAGTTACCACAACAGGCCAGTGTGGGACCAACTGAGTTTGTCCCTGAGTTACCACAACAGGCCAGTGTGGGACCAACTGAGTTTGTCCCTGAGTTACCACAACAGGCCAGTGTGGGACCAACTGAGTTTGTTAAACCGTGTCATTCTTCTCTGACTTTACAGAAATAAAGGTGTCTTTGGTATCCTGTCTCACTACTTCATTATAATCATTATTATTACCCTAATGTTGAAGTTTTTTTGAACACTCACTTCTAAACGTGACCTGTGGAATGCTCATCGAATGTTGACTTGGGAGCACTAGTGGTGGTCAGATAATACATTAAATGGTTACACGTGGTTCCATCTGTATGGTTGTTCCAAGTCCCTTACACGTGGTTCCATCTGTATGGTTGTTCCAAGTCCCTTACACGTGGTTCCATCTGTATGGTTGTTTCCAAGTCCCTTACACGTGGTTCCATCTGTATGGTTGTTCCAAGTCCCTTACACGTGGTTCCATCTGTATGGTTGTTTCCAAGTCCCTTACACGTGGTTCCATCTGTATGGTTGTTTCCAAGTCCCTTACACGTGGTTCCATCTGTATGGTTGTTCCAAGTCCCTTACACGTGGTTCCATCTGTATGGTTGTTTCCAAGTCCCTTACACGTGGTTCCATCTGTATGGTTGTTCCAAGTCCCTTACACGTGGTTCCATCTGTATGGTTGTTTCAAGTCCAGTGTGCTCAGGCTGTTAAATTTGTATCATTTGAGGGGCTTCATTTGTAAATGTAGAGGTGTTGGAGTGAGTGCGAGAGGGGGGTGACCTGGGGAGCTCCGAGGTACCGGGAAAAAATAAAGTTTATAATAAAGTGTTGCATGCCGAGTAGAGGCGCTTACAGAAGATGAGTAGCCTAGGGTCTGGGGAAAGATGAGAAGCCTAGGGTCTGGGGAAAGATGAGTAGCCTAGGGTCTGGGAAAAGATGAGAAGCCTAGGGTCTGGGAAAAGATGAGAAGCCTAGGGTCTGGGAAAAGATGAGTAGCCTAGGGTCTGGGGAAAGATGAGTAGCCTAAGGTATGGGGAAAGATGAGTAGCCTAGGGTCTGGGGAAAGATGAGAAGCCTAGGGTCTGGGGAAAGATGAGAAGCCTAGGGTCTGGGGAAAGATGAGAAGCCTAGGGTCTGGGGAAAGATGAAAAGCCTAGGGTCTGGGGAAAGATGAGAAGCCTAGGGTCTGGGGAAAGATGAGAAGCCTAGGGTCTGGGGAAAGATGAGAAGCCTAGGGTCTGGGGAAAGATGAGAAGCCTAGGGTCTGGGGAAAGATGAGTAGCCTAGGGTCTGGGGAAAGAAGAGTAGCCTAGGGTCTGGGGAAAGAAGAGTAGCCTAGGGTCTGGGGAAAGAAGAGTAGCCTAGGGTCTGGGGAAAGAAGAGTAGCCTAGGGTCTGGGGAAAGAAGAGTAGCCTAGGGTCTGGGGAAAGAAGAGTAGCCTAGGGTCTGGGGAAAGATGAGTAGCCTAGGGTCTGGGGAAAGATGAGTAGCCTAGGGTCTGGGAAAAGAAGAGTAGCCTAGGGTCTGGGGAAAGAAGAGTAGCCTAGGGTCTGGGGAAAGATGAGTAGCCTAGGGTCTGGGGAAAGAAGAGTAGCCTAGGGTCTGGGAAAAATGGTATTTTATCAACTCCTTTCATGTGGTCCTCTGTAGCTTAGCTGGTAGAGCACGGCGCTTGTAACGCCAAGGTAGTGGGTTCGATCCCCGGGACCACCCATACACAAAAATGTGCACGCACGACTGTAAGTCGCTTTGGATAAAAGCGTCTGCTAAATGGCATATTATATTATTATTATGTAATTCTACGTCATTTTACATTGCTGGAGACTGGCAGAATCTTTTTTAATACCGCACTATTTATCGAAATTAGGCTACTTTGACACTGACAAACTGAGAATCTGAGATCAATAAATAATAATAATAATATGCCATTTAGCAGACGCTTTTATCCAAAGCGACTTACAGTCATGTGCGCATACATTTTTACGTAAGGGTGGTTAGTTCTTCCATGGCCTGCATACTCACCAGACATGTCACCCATTGAGCATGTTTGGAATGCTCTGGATTGATGTGTACGACGGCGTGTTCCAGTTCCTGCCAATATCCAGCAACTTCACACAGCCATTGAAGAGGAGTGGGACAACATTCCACAGGCCACAACTCTATGCAAATGAGATGTGTCAAATCAAATCAAATGTTATTTGTCACATACACGTGTTTAGCAGATGTTATAGCGGGTGTAGCGAAATGCTTGTGCTTCTAGCTCCGACAGTGCAGTAATATCTAACAATTACACAACATATACCCAAAACACACAAAAAAGTAAGGAATGGGATTTAAAGAATATATACATATATGGACAAGCAATGACAGAGCGGCATGGACTAAGATACAGTAGAATATTATAGAATAGAATGCAGTATATACATATGAGATGAGTAGTGCAAGATATGGAAACATTATTAAAGCAACTAGTGTTCCATTTCTTAAAGTGGCCAGTGATTTCAATAGGCAGCAGCAGCCTCTAATGTGCTAGTGATGGCTATTTAACAGTCTGATGGCTTTGAGATAGAAGCTGTTTTTCATTCTCTCGGTCCCAGCTTTGATTGACCTGTACTGACCTCGCCTTCTGGATGATAGCGGGGTGTACAGGCAGTGGCTCGGGTGGTTGATGTCCTTGATGATCTTTTTGGTCTTCCTGTGACATCGGGTGCTGTATGTGTCTTGGAGGGCGGGTAGTTTGCCCCCGGTAATGCGTTCGGCAGACCGCACCACCCTCTGGAGAGTCCTGCGGTTGTGGGCGGTGCAGTTGCCGTACCAGGCAGTGATACAGCCCGACAGGATGCTCTCAATTGTGCATCTGTAAAGGTTTGTGAGGGGTTTAGGTGATAAGCCACATTTCTTCAGCCTCCTGAGGTTGAAGAGGCTCTGTTGCGCCTTCTTCACCACACTGTCTGCGTGGGTGGACCATTTCAGTTTGTCGGTGATGTGTACGCCAAGGAACTTGAAGCTTTCCACCTCTCCACTGCGGTCCCGTCGATGTGGATAGGGGGGTGCACCCTCTGCTGTTTCCTGAAGTCCACGATCATCTCCTTTGTTTTGTTGATGTTGAGTGAGAGGTTCTTTTCCTGGCACCACACTCCCAGAGCCCTCACCTCCTCCCTGTAGGCGGTCTCGTCATTGTTGGTAATCAAGCCTACTACTGTTGTGTCGTCTGCAAACTTGATGATTGAGTTGGAGGCGTGTTTGGCCACGCAGTCATGGGTGAACAGGGAGCACAGGATGGGGCTGAGCACGCACCCTTGTGGGGCCCCAGTGTTGAGGATCAGCGAAGTGGAGATGTTGTTTCCTACCTTCATCACTTGGGGGCGGCCCGTCAGGAAGTCCAGGACCCAGTTGCACAGGGCGGGGTTCAGACCCAGGGCCTCGAGCTTAATGATGAGCTTGGAGGGTACTATGGTGTTGAATGCTGAGCTATAGTCAATGAACAGCATTCTTACATAGGTATTCCTCTTGTCCAGATGGGATAGGGCAGTGTGCAGTGTGATGGCGATTGCATCGTCTGTGGATCTATTGGGGCGGTAAGCAAATTGAAGTGGGTCTAGGGCGGCAGGTAGCTTAGTGGTTAAGAGCGTTGTGCCAGTAACCGAAAGGTCGCTGGTTCTAATCGCTGAGCCGACTAGGTGAAAAATCTGTCGATGTGCCCTTGAGCAAAGCACTTAACCCTAATTGCTCCTGTAAGTCGCTCTGGATAAGAGCGTCTGCTAAATGACTAAAATGTAAATGTAAAGATCCTTGACTAGTCTCTCAAAGAACTTCATGATGACAGAGGTGAGTGCTACAGGGCGATAGTCATTTAGTTCAGTTACCTTTGCTTTCTTGGGTACAGGAACAATGGTGGCCATCTTGAAGCATGTGGGAACAGCAGACTGGGAAAGGGAGAGACTGAATATGTCCGTAAACACTCCAGCCAGCTGGTCTGCGCATGCTCTGAGGATGCGGCTAGGGATGCCGTTTGGGCCGGCAGCCTTGCGGAGGTTAACATGCTTAAATGTCTTAATCACGTCGGCCATGGAGAAGGAGAGGCCACAGTCCTTGGTAGTGGGCCTCGTCAGTGGCACTGTGTTATCCTCAAAGCAGGCGAAGAATGTGTTTAGCTTGTCTGGAAGCGAGATGTCGGTGTCGGCGACGTGTCTGGTTTTCCTTTTGTAGTCCGTGATTGTCTGTAGACCCTGCCACATACGTCTCGTGTCTGAGCTGTTGAATTGCGACTCCACTTTGTCTCTATACTGATGTTTTGCCAGTTTAATTGCCTTGCGGAGTGAGTAGCTACACTGTTTGTATTCTGCCATATTCCCAGTCACCTTGCCATGGTTGAATGTGGTGGTTCGCGCTTTCAGTTTTGCGTGAATGCTGCCATCTATCCACGGTTTCTGGTTAGGGAAGGTTTTAATAGTCACAGTGGGCACAACATCACCTATACACTTCCTGATAAACTCTGTCACCATTTCAGTGTATATGTCTAAATTATTTTCGGAAGCTACCCAGAACATATCCCAGTCCGCGTGATCAAGACAATCTTGAAGCGTGGATTCCGATTGGTCAGACCAGCGTTGAATAGTCCTGAGCACAGGTACTTCCTGTTTGAGTTTCTGCCTATAGGAAGGGAGAAGCAAAATGGAGTCGTGGTCAGATTTGCCGAGAGGAGGGCGGGGGAGGGCCTTATAACCATCCCGGAAGTTCGAATAGCAATGGTCGAGGATTTTAGCAGCGCGAGTACAACAGTCGATATGTTGATAGAACTTCGGCAGCCTAGTCCTCAAATTTGCTTTGTTAAAATCCCCGGCTACAATAAATGCAGCCTCAGGATATGTGGTTTCCAGTTTGCATAAAGTCCAGTGAAGTTCCTTGAGGGCCGTCGTGGTATTGGCTTGAGGGGGGGGGATATACACGGCTGTGACTATAACCAAAGAGAATTCTCTTGGGAGATAATACGGTCGGCATTTGATTGTGATGTATTCTAGGTCGGGTGAACAGAAGGACTCGAGTTCCTGTATGTTACTACAATTACACCATGAGTCGTTAATCCTGAAACACACACCTCCGCCCTTCTGCTTCCCGGAGAGATATTTATTCCTGTCTGCGCGATGAACTGAGAACCCATCTTGCCGGACCGATTCTGACAGAATATCCCAAGAGAGCCATGTTTCCGTGAAACAGAGGATGTTACAGGCCTTGATGTCTCTCTGGAAAGAAATCCTTGCCCTGCGCTCGTCGACTTTGTTAACCAAAGATTGAACATTAGCAAGTAGTATACTTGGAAGCGGTGTGTGGTGTGCGTGCCTCCTAAGTCGAACCAGCAGGCCGCTCCGAGTGCCTCTCCTCCGCCGGCGATGTTTTGGGTCAGCCGCTGGAATCAGTTCAGTTGCCCTGGGGAGAGCAAACAAAGGATCTGCTTTGGGAAAGTCGTATTCCTGGTCGTAATGCTGGTGAGTTACCGCCGCTCTGATATCCAATAGTTTTTCCCGGCTGTATGTAATGATGCAAAACACTTTCTGAGCTAATAATGTAAAAAATAATACATAAAAAAACAAAATACTGCAAAGTTTCCTAAGAGTTAGTCGCGAGGCCGCCATCTTCGTCGGAGCTGCATGAGGCAAATGGTGGTCACACCAGATACTGACTGGTTTTCTGATCCACACCCCTACCTTTCTTAAAGGTATCTCTAACTAACAGATGCAGTCATGTGAGATCCATTGATTAGGGCCTAATGAATTTATTTCAATTGACTGATTTCCTTATATGAACTGTAACTCAGTAAAATCTTTGAAATTGTTGCATGTTGTGTTTATATTTTTGTTCAGTGTATTTCTGTGAGATATACGAGCGTGCTTCTCACACAAACACGGCTATGCGTTGGTCTCAAACATAGGTTACAATGTTGCACAAACCATAAGCCTGGGTCGGCCCAACCCGAAGCAACTCTTACAATATCAGGCCCGGGCTGATATTACGTTTTTGGGGGGGGCCAGGAGAATTAACAAAGAGGTAACTCAAATAATTTTGATTACTTTTATTAGAATTTTTAGATTGCAAAAAGTATTGTTAATGCCACGAGAGGTACCGGATTAGCCAAATAGGTTCCAGACCCAAACAGTCAAAAATTAAGCACGGTTTGAGGGGCGCACCATTAACTAATGTGAGAACCATTAACACAGCTAAGTTTAGCCTTAGCCAGCAGGGCCAGCTCTACGGGGTGGCACAGCCTGGCACGGACCTTAGCCAGCAGGGCCAGCTCTACGGGGTGGCACAGCCTGGCACGGACCTTAGCCAGCAGGGCCAGTTCTACGGGGTGGCACAGCCTGGCACGGACCTTAGCCAGCAGGGCCAGCTCTACGGGGTGGCAAAGCCTGGCACGGACCTTAGCCAGCAGGGCCAGTTCTACGGGGTGGCACAGCCTGGCACGGACCTTAGCCAGCAGGGCCAGTTCTACGGGGTGGCACAGCCTGGCACGGACCTTAGCCAGCAGGGCCAGTTCTTACGGGGTGGCACAGCCTGGCACGGACCTTAGCCAGCAGGGCCAGTTCTACGGGGTGGCACAGCCTGGCACGGACCTTAGCCAGCAGGGCCAGTTCTACGGGGTGGCACAGCCTGGCACGGACCTTGCACAGCAGGGCCAGTTCTACGGGGTGGCACAGCCTGGCACGGACCTTAGCCAGCAGGGCCAGTTCTACGGGTGGCACAGCCTGGCACGGACCTTAGCCAGCAGGGCCAGTTCTTACGGGGTGGCACAGCCTGGCACGGACCTTAGCCAGCAGGGCCAGTTCTACGGGGTGGCACAGCCTGGCACGGACCTTAGCCAGCAGGGCCAGTTCTTACGGGGTGGCACAGCCTGGCATGGACCTTAGCCAGCAGGGCCAGCTCTATGGGGTGGCACAGCCTGGCACGGACCTTAGCCAGCAGGGTCGGCTCTACGGCATTGCAAAGCTGAAATTAATTTGAACGGTTTCAATGGTTCAAATCGGTTCTGTGTCTCCTCAAAATGTTTCTTAACAATAGAGTTAAGCTTCATTGAAGGTTTCGAAAAAGTTGTTACAAATGTAATAATGTCCAACTCATTGGACTGGCTAGGAGGTTCCCCACGCTCCAGGTCCCTCTGGACTGGCTAGGAGGTTCCCCACGCTCCGGGTCCCTCTGGACTGGCTAGGAGGTTCCCCACGCTCCGGGTCCCTCTGGACTGGCTAGGAGGTTCCCCACGCTCCGGGTCCCTCTGGACTGGCTAGGAGGTTCCCCACGCTCCAGGTCCCTCTGGACTGGCTAGGAGGTTCCCCACGCTCCGGGTCCCTCTGGACTGGCTAGGAGGTTCCCCACGCTCCAGGTCCCTCTGGACTGGCTATGAGGTTCCCCACGCTCCAGGTCCCTCTGGACTGGCTAGGAGGTTCCCCACGCTCCAGATCCCTCTGGACTGGCTAGGAGGTTCCCCACGCTCCGGGTCCCTCTGGACTGGCTAGGAGGTTCCCCACGCTCCGGGTCCCTCTGGACTGGCTAGGAGGTTCCCCACGCTCCGGGTCCCTCTGGACTGGCTAGGAGGTTCCCCACGCTCCAGGTCCCTCTGACTGGCTAGGAGGTTCCCCACGCTCCGGGTCCCTCTGGACTGGCTAGGAGGTTCCCCACGCTCCGGGTCCCTCTGGACTGGCTAGGAGGTTCCCCACGCTCCGGGTCCCTCTGGACTGGCTAGGAGGTTCCCCACGCTCCGGGTCCCTCTGGACTGGCTAGGAGGTTCCCCACGCTCCAGGTCCCTCTGGACTGGCTAGGAGGTTCCCCACGCTCCAGGTCCCTCTGGACTGGCTAGGAGGTTCCCCACGCTCCAGGTCCCTCTGGACTGGCTAGGAGGTTCCCCATGCTCCAGGTCCCTCTGGACTGGCTAGGAGGTTCCCCATGCTCCAGGTCCCTCTGGACTGGCTAGGAGGTTCCCCACGCTCCAGGTCCCTCTGGACTGGCTAGGAGGTTCCCCACGCTCCAGGTCCCTCTGGACTGGCTAGGAGGTTCCCCACACTCCAGGTCCCTCTGGACTGGCTAGGAGGTTCCCCACACTCCAGGTCCCTCTGGACTGGCTAGGAGGTTCCCCACGCTCCAGGTCCCTCTGGACTGGCTAGGAGGTTCCCCACACTCCAGGTCCCTCTGGACTGGCTAGGAGGTTCCCCACGCTCCAGGTCCCTCTTTACCTCTCTTGGTGTTGCCCCTATGTCTGAGTGCTTTAAAGAGTATCTGTGTAGCTGCCTCCACATCTTCATTGTTTGTACATATTCTGTTAAATCTTATAAGTTGAGACTTAATAAGACCCCTATAAGTGTGTTTAGGATGATAACTAGTCTTATGTAACAATGCATGTGTGTCGGTCGGTTTGAAATATACTCTAGTTCCGAAGAGGTTTCTATCATTATGGCCTGGCATCATAAAGACTTCGCTATCAAGAAATTCAATATTTTGAGGTTGTCCTTAACTTTAATCGAGGGGTTAGGGTTAGGTTAGGTTAGGTCTCGTAGGGCCCTAGGCCAGGCCTTAGGAGTGCAGTTCGGGCCAGGCCGGGGCCAGGCAGGGGCGCAGCAGGCTAGGCCAGCCGAGCCAGGGGCCAGGGCCAGGCAGGCCGGCAAGGAGGCGGCAGGCCAGGCCTGGGCCGCAGGAGGCCAGGCAGGCCACAGGCCAGGCCAGCCGCAGGCCAGGTTAGGCCAGGCTATGGGCCAGGCCAGGCCAGCCGCCAGAGCGGCCAGGGCAGGCGGCCAGGAGGGTGGCCAGGAGGCCAGGCCAGGGCCAGGCCAGGCCAGGCAGGCCAGGCCAGGCCAGGCCAGGCGTGAAGAGGCCAGGCAGGCGAAGAAAGTAGGCCAGGCCAGGGCCAGGCCAGGCCAGGCTAGTGCCAGGCCAGGCCGGCCAGGCCAGGCCAGGGCCAGGGCCAGGGCCCAGGCGCCAGGCCAGGCCAGGGCCAGGCCAGGCCAGGCCAGGCCAGGGCCAGGGCCCAGGCCAGGGCCAGGCCAGGCCGGGCCAGGCCAGGCCAGGCCAGGCCAGGCCCAGGCCAGGCCAGGCAGGCCAGGCCAGGCTCAGGCCAGGCCAGGCCAGGCCAGGCCAGGCCAGGCCAGGCCAGGCCAGGGCCAGGCCAGGCCAGGCCAGGCCAGGCCCAGGCCAGGCCAGGCCAGGGCCAGGGCCAGGCCAGGCCAGGCCGAGGCCAGGCCAGGCCAGGCAGGCAGGCCGGGCCAGGGCCAGCCAGGCCAGGCCAGGCCAGGCCAGGGCCAGGCCAGGCCAGGCCAGGGCCAGGCCAGGCCCAGGGCCCAGGCCAGGCCCAGGCCAGGCCAGGCGAGCCAGGCCAGGCCAGGCCAGGCCAGGAAGCCAGGGCCAGGCCAGGGCCAGGAGGCCAGGCCAAAGCCAGGCCAGGCCAGGCCAGGCCAGGCCAGGCAGGCCAGGGCCAGGCCAGGCCAGGCCAGGGCCAGGCCAGGCCAGGCGCGGGCCAGGCCGAGGCGGCCAGGCCAGGCCAGGCCAGGCCAGGCCAGGCCAGGGCCAGGCCAGGGCCAGGCCAGGGCCGGGCCGAGGCCAGGCCAGGCCAGGCCAGGCCAGGGCCAGGCCAGGCCAAAGGCCAGGGCCAGGCCAGGCGCAGGCCGGGCCAGGCCAGGCCAGGCCAGGCCAGGCCAGGCCCAGGCCAGGCCAGGCCAGGCCAGGGCCAGGCAGGGCCAGGCCAGGCCAGGCCAGGGGCCAGCGGCCAGGCCAGGCCAGGCCGAGGCCAGGCCAGGCCAGGGCCAGGCCAGGCCAGGCCAGGCCAGGCCAGGCCAGGCCGGCCAGGCCCAGGCCAGGCCAGGCCAGGCCAGGCCAAGGCCAAGGCCAGGCCAGGCCGGCCAGGCCAGGGCCGAGGCAGGCCAGGCCAGGCCAGGCCAGGCCAGGCCAAGGCCGCCAGGCTAGGCAGGGCCAGGCCAGGCCAGGCCAGGGCCAGGCGCAGGCCAGGGCCAGGCAACAGGGCCAGGCCAGGGCCAGGGCCAGGCCAGGCCAGGCTCAGAAGCCAGGCCGGGCCAGGCCGAAGGCCAGGAAAAAAAAGCCGAGGGCCAGGCCAGGCCAGACACAGCCAGGCCAGCCAGGCCAGGCCAGGCCAGGCCAGGCCAGGCCAGCCAGGCCAGGCCAGGGCCAGGCCAGGCCAGGCCGGCCAGGCGCCAGGCCAGGCCAGGCCAGGCCAGGCCAGGCCAGGCCAGGGCTCAGGCCAGGCCCAGGCCAGGCCAGGGGCCAGGCCAGGCCAGGCCAGGCCAGGCCAGGCCAGGCCAGGCCAGGCCAGGCCAGGCCAGGCCAGCCCGGGCCAGGCCAGGCCGGCCGCAGGCCAGGCCAGGCCAGGCCAGGCACAGGCCAGGCCAGGCCAGGGCCAGGCCAGGCCAGGCGGCCAGGCCAGGCCAGGCCAGCCAGGCCAGGCCCAGGCCAGGCCAGGCACAGGCCGAAGGCCAGGCCAGGGCCAGGCCAGGCCAGGCCAGGCCAGGCCAGGCCAGGCCAGGCCAGGCCAGGCCAGGCCAGGCGACAGGCCAGGCCAGGCCAGGCCAGGCCAGGCCAGGCCAGGCCAGGCCAGCAGGCCAGGCCAGGCCAGGCCAGGCCAGGCCAGGCCAGGCCAGGGCGAAACAGGCCAGGCCAGGCCAGGCCAGGCCAGGCCGGGCCAGGGCCAGGCCAGGCCCAGGCCAGGCCAGGCCAGGCCAGGCCAGGCCAGGCCAGGCCGGGCCAGCCGGGCCAGGCCAGGCCAAGGGCCAGGGCCAGGGCCAGGCCAGGCCAGGCCAGGCCAGGCCAGGCCAGGCCAGGCGAGGCCAGCCAGGCCAGGGGACCAGGCGCGGGCCAGGCCAGGCCAGGCCAGGCCAGGCCAGGCCAGGCCAGCCAGGCAGGCCAGGGCCAGGCCAGGCAGAGGGCCAGGCCCAGGCCGGGCCAGGCCAGGCCAGGCCAGGGCCAGGCCAGGCCAGGCCAGGCCAGGCCAGGCCAGGCCAGGCCAGGCCAGGCCAGGGCCAGGCCAGGGCCAGGGCCAGGCCAGGCCAGGCCAGCCAAGGCGGCAAGAAAGCCGGGCCAGGCCAGGCCAGGGCCAGGCCAAGAGCCAGGCCAGGCTGGCCAGGCCAGCAGGACGGCCAGGCAGGCCAGGCCAGGCCAGGCCAGGCCAGCCAGGCCGCACCAGCCAGGCAGGGGCAGGCCAGCCAGCAGGCCAGGCCAGGCCAGGCCAGGCCAGGCCAGGCCAGGCAGGCCAGGCCAGGCCAGGCCAGGCCAGGCCAGGCCCAGCACCAGCCAGGCCAGGGCCAGGCCAGGCCAGCCAGAGGCCAGGCCGGCCAGGCCAGGCCAGCCAGGCCAGCAGGCAGGCCAGGCGGGGCCAGCCAGCCAGGCCAGGCCAGGCCAGGCCAGGCCAGGCCAGGCCAGGCCAGGCCAGCCAGGCCGCCAGGCCAGGCAGGCCAGGCCAGCACAGGCGGGAGGAGGGGCCAGGCAGAGCAGGCCAGGCCAGGCCAGGCCAGGCCAGGCCAGGCCAGGCCGGGCCAGCCGAGGCAGCCAGGCCAGGCCAGGCCAGGCCAGACCAGCAGGCGCCAGCCCAGGCCAGGCCAGGCCAGGCCAGGCCAGGCCAGGCCAGGCCAGGCCAGCCAGGCCAGGCCAGGGCCAGGCCAGGCCAGGCCAGGGCCCAGGGCCAGGCCAGGCCAGGCCAGGCCAGGCCAGGCCAGGCCAGGCCAGGCCAGGCCAGGGCCCAGGCCAGGCCAGGCCAGGCCAGGCCAGGCCAGGCCAGGCCAGGCCAGCCAGGCCAGGCCAGGCCAGGCCAGGCCAGGCCAGGCCAGAGCCAGGCCAGGGGCCAGGCCAGGCCAGGCCAGGGCCAGGCCAGGCCAGGCCAGGCCAGGCCAGGCCAGGCCAGGCCAGGCCAGGGCACAAAGGCCAGGCCAGGCCAGGCCAGGCCAGCCAGGCCAGGCCAGGGCCAGGGCCAGGCCAGGCCAGGCCAGGCCAGGAGCCAGGCCAGGCCAGGCCAAGGGCCAGGGCCAGGCCAGGCCAGGGCCAGGCCAGGCCAGGGCCAGGCCAGGCCAGGCGGCCAGGCCAGGCCAGGCCAGGCCAGGCCAGGCCAGGCCAGGCCAGGGCCAGGCCAGGCCAGGAGGGCCAGGCCAGGCCAGAAAAGCAGGCCAGGGCCGGGCCAGCCAGGCTCGCCAGGGCCAGGCCAGGCCAGGCCAGGCCAGGCCAGGCCAGGCCAGGGCCAGGCCAGGCCAGGCCAGGGCCAGGCCAGGCCAGGCCAGGCCAGGCCAGGCCGGGCCAGGGCCAGGCCAGGCCAGGCCAGGCCAGGCCAGGCCAGGCCAGGCCAGGCCAGGCCAGGCCAGGCCAGGCCAGGCCAGGCCAGGCCAGGCCAGGCCAGGGCCAGGCCAGGCCAGGCCAGGCAGGCGCGGCCAGGCCAGCCAGGCCAGGCCAGGCCAGGCCAGGCCAGGCCAGGCCAGGCCAGGCCAGGCCAGGCCAGGCCAGGCCAGGCCAGGCCAGGCCAGGCCAGGCCAGGCCAGGCCAGGCCAGGGCCGGGCCAGGCCAGGCCAGGCCAGGCCAGGCCAGGCCAGGCCAGGCCAGGCCAGGGCCAGGCCAGGGCCAGGCCAGGCCAGGCCAGGCCAGCCAGGCCAGGCCCAGGCCAGGCCAGGCCAGGCCAGGCCGCCAGGCCAGGCCAGGCCAGGCCAGGCCGGGCCAGGCCAGTGGGCCAGGCCGGGGCCAGGCCAGGCCAGGCCAGGCCAGGGCCAGGCCAGGAGACCAGGCCAGGCTCGGCCAGGCCAGGCCAGGGCCAGGCCAGGCCAGGCCAGGCCAGGCCAGGCCAGGCCAGGCCAGGCCAGAGCCAGGCGAGCAGGCCAGGCCAGGCCAGGGCCAGGCCAGGCCAGGGCCAGGCCAGGGCCAGGCCAGGCCAGGCCAGCCAGGCCAGGGCCAGGCCAGGCCAGGCCAGGCCAGGCCAGGCCCAGCGCCAGGCCAGGCCAGGCCAGGCCAGGGCCAGGGCCAGGCCAGGCCAGGCCAGGGCCAGGCCAGGCCAGGCCAGGCCAGGCCAGGCCAGGCCAGGCCGGGCCAGGCCAGGCCGGGCCAGGCCAGGGCCAGGCCAGGCCAGGGCCAGGCCAGGCCAGGGCCAGGCCAGGGCCAGGCCAGCCGGCCAGGCCAGGCCAGGCCAGGCCAGGCCGGGCCAGGCCAGGCCAGCCAGGCCAGGCCAGGCCAGGCCAGGCCAGGCCAGGCCAGGCCGAGGCCCAGGCCAGGGCCAGGCCAGGCCAGGGCGCAGGCCAGGCGAGGCCAGAGAGGGCCAGGCCAGGCCAGGGCCAGGCCAGGCCAGGGCCAGGCCAGGGCCAGGCCAGGCCAGGCCAGGGCCCAGGCCAGGCCAGGCCAGGCCAGGGCCAGGGCCAGGGCCAGGGCCAGGCGCAGGCCAGGCCAGGCCAGGCCAGGCCAGGCCAGGCCAGGCCAGGCCAGGCCAGGCCAGGCCAGGGCCAGGCCAGGCCAGGCCAGGCCAGGCCAGGCCAGGCCAGGCCAGGCCAGGCCAGGCCAGGCCAGGCCAGGCCAGGCCAGGCCGAGGCCAGGAGCCAGGCCAGGCCAGGCCAGGCCAGGCCAGGCCGGGCCAGGGCCAGGCCAGGCCAGGCCAGGCCAGGCCAGGCCAGGCCAGGCCAGGCCAGGCCAGGCCAGGCCAGGGCCAGGCCGGCCAGGCCAGGCCAGGGCCAGGCCAGGGCCGGGCCAGGCCAGGCCAGGAGCCAGGCCAGGCCAGGGCCAGGCCAGGGCCAGGCCAGGCCAGGCCAGGCCAGGCGAGCCAGGCCAGGCCAGGACCAGGCCAGGCCAGGCCAGGCCAGGACCAGGCCAGGCCGAGGCCAGGCCAGGAGCCAGGCCAGGCCAGGGCCAGGCCAGGGCCAGGCCAGGCCAGGCCAGGCCAGGAGGCCAGGCCGGCCGGCAGCCAGGCCAGGCCAGGCCAGGCCAGGCGCTCAGCCAGGCCAGGCCAGGCCAGGGCCAGGCCAGGCCAGGCCAGGCCGGGCCAGGCCAGGCCAGGCCAGGCCAGGCCGAGAGCCAGGCCAGGCCAGGCCAGGCCAGGCCAGGGCCAGGGCCAGGCCAGCTGTGCCAGAGCCAGGCCAGGCCAGGAGCCAGGCCAGGGGCCAGGGCCAGCGGCCAGGCCAGGGCCAGGGCCAGGCCAGGCCAGGCCAGGGCCAGGCCAGGCCAGGCCAGGCCAGTGGGCCAGGCCAGGCCGGGCCAGGCCAGCCAGGGCCAGGCCAGGCCAGGGCCAGGCCAGGCCAGGCCAGGCCAGGCCAGGCCAGGCCAGGCCAGGGCCAGGGCCAGGCCAGGGCCAGGACCAGGCCAGGCCAGGCCAGGCCAGGCCAGGCCAGGGCCAGGCCAGGGCCAGGCCAGGCCAGGCCAGCCAGGCCAGCCAGGCCAGGCCAGGCCAGGGCCAGGTCCAGGCCAGGCCAGGCCAGCCAGGCCAGGCCAGGCCAGGCCAGGCCAGGGCCAGGCCAGGCCAGGCCAGGCCAGGGCCAGGGGCCAGGCCAGGCCAGGCCAGGGCCAGGGCCAGGCCAGGCCAGGCCAGGCCAGGCCAGGCCAGGGCCAGGCCAGGCCAGGCCAGGCCCAGGCCAGGACCAGGCCAGCGCCAGGCCAGGCCAGGCCAGGCCAGGGCCAGGGCCAGGGCCAGGCCAGGCCAGGCCAGGCGCGGCAGGGCCAGGCCAGGCCAGGGCCAGGGCCAGGGCCAGGCCAGGCCAGGCCAGGCCAGGGCCAGAGGGCCAGGCCAGAGCCAGCCCAGGAGCCAGGCCGAGGCCGGCCAGGCCAGGCCAGGCCAGGCCAGGCCAGGCCCAGGCCAGGAGCGGCCAGGCCAGGGCCAGGCCAGGGCCAGGCCAGGCCAGGCGCAGGCCAGGCCAGGGCCAGGGCCAGGGCCAGGCCAGGGCCAGGCCAGGCCAGGCCAGGCCAGCGCCGCCAGGCCAGGCCAGGCCAGGCCAGGCCAGGCCAGGCCAGGGGCCAGGGCCAGGGCCAGGCCAGGCCAGGGCCAGGGCCAGGGCCAGGCCAGGCCAGGGCCAGGCCAGGCCAGGCCAGGAGCCAGGGCCAGGGCCAGGCCAGGCCGAGGCCAGGCGCAGGCCAGGGCCAGGAGCCAGGCCAGGCCAGGCCAGGGCCAGGCCAGGCCAGGCCAGGCCAGGCCAGGCCAGGCCAGGCCAGGCCAGGCCAGGCCAGGCCAGGCCGGGCCAGGCCAGGCCAGGCCAGGCCAGGGCCAGGCCAGGCCAGAGCCAGGCCCAGGCCAGGCCGGGCCAGGGCCAGGCCAGGCCAGAGCCAGGCCAGGGCCAGGCCAGGGCCAGGCCAGGCCAGGCCAGGCCGGGACCAGGCCAGGCCAGGCCAGGCCAGGCCAGGCCAGGCCAGCCCAGGCCGGGCCAGGAGGCCAGGCCAGGCCAGGCCGGGCCAGGCCAGGCCAGGCCAGGCCAGGCCAGGAGCCGGCCAGGCCAGGCCAGGCCAGGCCGGCCAGGCCAGGCCAGGCCAGGCCAGGCCAGGCCAGGGCCAGGCCAGGCCAGGCCAGGCCGAGGCCAGGCCAGGCCAGGCCAGGCCAGGCCAGGCCAGCAGGCCAGGCCAGGCCAGGCCAGGCCAGGCCAGGCCGAGCCCAGGCCAGGGCCAGGCCAGGGCCAGGCCAGGGCCAGGCCAGGCCGGGCCAGGGCCAGGCCAGGCCAGGCCAGGCCAGGCCAGGCCAGGCTCAGGCCAGCCAGGCCAGGCCAGGCCAGGCCAGGCCAGGCCAGGCCAGGGCCAGGCCAGGGCCAGGCCAGGGGCCAGGCCAGGCCAGGGCCAGGCCAGGCCAGGGCCAGGGCCAGGCCAGGCCAGGCCAGGCCAGGCCAGGCCAGGGCCAGGGCCAGGCCAGGCCAGGGCCAGGCCAGGCCAGGCCAGGCCAGGCCAGGCCAGGCCAGGCCAGGCCAGGCCAGGCCAGGCCAGGCCAGGCCAGGCCAGGCCAGGCGAGGCCAGGCCAGGCCGGGCCAGGGCCAGGCCAGGCCAGAGCCAGGCCAGGGCCGGGCCAGGCCAGGCCAGGGCCAGGCCAGGCCAGGGCCAGGCCAGGCCAGGCCAGGCCAGGCCAGGCCGGGGCCAGGCCAGGCCAGGCCAGGCCGAAGAGGCCAGGCCAGGGCCAGGGCCAGGGCCAGGCCAGGCCAGGAGCCAGGCCAGGCCAGGCCAGGGCCAGGAGCCAGGCCAGGCCAGGCCAGGGCCGAGGCCAGGCCAGGCCAGGCCGAAGAAAGGCCAGGCCAGGCCAGGCCAGGCCAGGCCAGCCAGGCCAGGCCAGGCCAGCGGCCAGGCCAGGCCAGGCCAGGCCAGGCCAGGCCAGGGCCGGCCGGGCCAGGCCAGGCCGGCCAGGCCGGGCCAGGGCCAGGAGCCAGGCCAGGCCAGGCCAGGCCAGGGCCAGGCCAGGCCAGGCCAGGCCAGCCGCAGGCCAGGCCAGGCCAGGGCCAGGCCAGGCCAGGCCGGGGGCCAGCCAGGCCAGGCCAGGGCCAGGCCAGGAGCCAGGGCCAGGCCAGGCCAGGCCAGGCCAGGCCAGGACCAGTGTGGCCAGGCCAGGCCAGGCCAGGCCAGGCCAGAGCCAGGCCAGGCCAGGCCAGGCCAGGCCAGGCCAGGCCAGGCCAGGCCAGCCAGGGCCAGGCCAGGGCCAGGCCAGGCCAGGCCAGGCCAGGCCAGGGCAGCCAGGCCAGGCCAGAGCTCAGGAGGCCAGGCCAGGGCCAGGCCAGGCCAGGGCCAGGCCAGGCCAGGCCAGGCCAGCGCCAGTGGGCCAGGCCAGGCCAGGCTCAGGCCAGGCCAGCCAGGCCAGGCCAGGGCCAGGGCCAGGCCAGCCAGGGCCAGGGCCAGGGCCAGGCCAGGCCAGGCCAGGCCAGGGCCAGAGCCAGGCCAGGCCAGGCGCCAGCCAGGCCAGGCCAGGAGCCGGGCCAGGCCAGGCTCAGGCCGGGGGCCAGGCCTCAGGCCAGGCCAGGCCAGGCCAGGCCAGGCCAGTGGCCAGGCCAGGCCCAGGCCAGGCCAGGCAGAAGAAGCCAGGAGGCCAGGGCCAGGCCAGGGCCAGGCGAAACAGGCCAGGCCAGAAGAAGGGCCAGCCCAGGCCAGGCCAGGCCAGGCCAGGCCAGGCCAGGCCCAGGCCAGGCCAGGCCAGGCCAGGCCAGGACCAGGCCAGGCCAGGCCAGGGCCCAGGCCAGGCCAGGCCAGGCCAGGCCAGGCCAGGGCCAGGCCAGGCCAGGCCAGGCCAGGGCCAGGCCAGGCCGAAAAAGGCCAGGCCAGGGCCAGGCCAGGCCAGGGCCAGGGCCAGGGCCAGGCTCAGGCCAGGCCAGGCCAGGCCAGGCCAGGCCAGGCCAGGCCAGGCCAGGGCCAGGGCCAGTGCCAGGCCAGGCCAGGCCAGGCGCCAGGGCCAGGCCAGCCAGGCCAGAGCCAGGGCCAGGCCAGGCCAGGCCAGGCCAGGCCAGGCCAGGCCAGGGCCAGGAGCCAGGCCAGGCCAGGCCAGGCCAGGCCAGGGCCAGGCCAGGGCCAGGGCCTAGGGCCAAAGAAAAAAGGCCAGGCCAGGCCAGGACCAGGCCAGGCCAGGCCAGGCCAGGCCAGGGCCAGGCCAGGCCAGGCCAGAGCCAGGCCAGGGGCCAGGCCAGGCCAGGCCAGGCCAGGCCAGGCCAGGCCAGGGCCAGGCCAGGCCAGGCCAGGCCAGGCCAGGGCCAGGCCAGGCCAGGCCAGGCCAGGCCAGGGCCAGGCCAGGCCCAGGCTCAGGCCAGGCCCGGGCCAAAGGCTAACAGGCCAGGCCAAGGCCAGGGCCAGGCCAGGCCAGAGCCAGTGTGCCAGAGGGCCAGGCTCAGGCAGAAGAACCAGGCCAGGGCCAGGCCAGGCCAGGCCAGGCCAGCCGAAGAAAGGCCAGGCCAGGCCAGGCCAGGCCAGGCCAGGAGCCAGGCCAGGCCAGGCCAGGCCAGGCGAGCCAGGCCAGGCCAGGCCAGGCCAGGCCAGGCCAGGCCAGGCCAGGCCAGGCCAGGCCAGGCCAGGCCAGAGGCCGAGACAAAGGCCAGGCCAGGCCAGGGCCAGGCCAGGCCAGGCCAGGCCAGGCCAGGCCAGGAGCCAGGCCAGGCCAGGCCAGGAGCCAGGCCAGGCCACAGGCCAGGCCAGGCCAGGCCGAGGAGCCAGGCCGAGGCCAGGCCAGGCCAGGCCAGGCCAGGCCAGGCCAGGGCCAGGCCAGGCCAGGCCATGGGGCCAGGCCAGGCCAGGCCAGGCCAGGCCAGGCCAGGCCAGGCCAGGGCCAGGCCAGGCCAGGCCAGGCCAGGCCGGGCCAGGCCACGGCCAGGCCAGGCCAGGCCAGTGGCCAGGCCAGGCCGAGGCCAGGCCAGGCCAGGCCAGGGCCAGGCCAGGCCAGGCCAGGCCAGGAGCCAGGCTCAGGCCAGGCCAGGCCAGGCCAGGCCAGGCCAGGCCAGGGCCAGGCCAGGCCAGATAGGCAGGGCCAGGGCCAGGGGCCAGAAGAGCCAGGCACAGGCCAGGCCAGGCCAGGCCAGGCCAGCCAGGCCAGGCCAGGCCAGGCCAGGCCAGGCCAGGCCAGGCCAGGCCAGGCCAGGCCAGGCCAGGCCAGGCCAGGCCAGGGCCAGCCAGGCCAGGCCAGGCCAGGCCAGGCCAGGCCAGGCCAGGCCAGGCCAGGCCAGGCCAGGCCAGCCAGCCCAGGCCAGCCCAGGCTAGGCTAGGCCAGGCCAGGGCCAGGCCAGGCCAGGCCAGGCCAGGCCAGGCCAGGCCAGGCCAGGCCAGGCCAGGCCAGGCCAGGCCACAGGCCAGGGCCAGGCCAGGCCAGGCCAGGCCAGGGCCAGGCCAGGCCAGGCCAGGCCAGGGCCAGGCCAGGCTCAGGCCAGGCCAGGCCAGGCCAGGCCAGGCCAGGCCAGGCCAGGCCAGGCCAGGCCAGGCCAGGCCAGGCCAGGCCAGGCCAGGCCAGGCCAGGCCAGGCCAGGCCAGGCCAGGCCAGGCCAGGCCAGGCCAGGCCAGGCCAGGCCAGGCCAGCCAGGCCAGGCCAGGCCAGGGCCAGGCCAGGCCAGGCCAGGCCAGGCCAGGCCAGGCCAGGCCAGGCCAGGGCCAGGCCAGGCCAGGCCAGGCCAGGCCAGGCCAGGCCAGGCCAGGCCAGGCCAGGCCAGGCCAGGCCAGGCCAGGCCAGCCAGGCCAGGCCAGGCCAGGCCAGGCCAGGCCAGGCCAGGCCAGGCCAGGCCAGGCCAGGCCAGGCCAGGCCAGGCCAGGCCAGGCC